>NC_092820.1:106346340-106646896 GCF_023375885.2 Dermacentor andersoni
CACACAGTGAGCAAAGTCATTACTCAAAATACGAATCAGTGTTTCAAACATAAGAAATTGTATTTATTTATGGCATCCATGTTATTTGACGGTCACCTGGCAGGCCATCTGTTGCAGCTTCACAGTACTTCAGAACCATATTTCTATCCCATTGGTCACTTGTCACAGTGGCGGTGACGTGATGGAGAGCGCAAGGTGATGGGCTCAATTCCTCACCATGGTGGCCTCATTCCATTGTAGAGGCAATGCAAAAATAATAGCGTACTTAGGTTTAGCTGCGTGTTAAAGAACACTAGGTTGTCATTTAAACGACTCACCGCTGTGATGCCTCTACTCGTCACAGTATTGCATTGGTACGATAAAGCTCATTAAACAATCAAATGAATTGCTATGGAAATGTTCATGACTGCGATTGTAACTGTGCGCTGATCTGTTTGCAGAATCTTGCCCCGTGGGGGGTCCAGGATAGGAGGCATTACCCTGATCCACCATGGCAGAACTCGAGGCGACCCCTTTGCCCGAGGGCAACGGTCTTGGCCTGCAGGGCGTAGTGGCCGCCACTAAAATTGATGCTGGCAGCTGCGATCCGCCCCGTGACCCCAACAACTTCGACGACGGTGACGACGACGACTTTGGACACTTTGCCACTGCCACCACAGCACCTCCAGCGTCTGCAGCAGACGTGAAATACATTCCAGCAGCAGATGATGCGGTCACCTCTGAGGTGGCCGTAACATGTGATCGCACCAACGGGACATTGTTGCCCAATCAGTGTTTAGGTGACAGTGATGATGACAGTGAGACTAGTCAGGACACCAGCGGGCTTGCACGCCGAGCTTCGGCAGAACTGCCATTCTCCAGCGAGACCAGTGGCGTCAAGAGGGAGGACAGCTTTGATGACTTTCAACAGGCGCAGGCTGTAGTGCCACCATTCGAGGCGGCGCTTGCACCAGTGGATGAAGGAAGTGATTTCGCTAACTTTGAGCAAGCATGTGACGCAGTGGGGGCAGATAGTTGTGAGTGGGGTGACTCCAAAGGGGGTGGTTTTGCGGACTTTGCAGCTTTTGGGGATGCGTCGAAGACTGCCGTGGAGGATGGTGACTGGGCTGATGATGGTTGGAAGTCATTTGCTGGTGCAGAGGACAGCGGAGCGACATCGGTTGTGTTACCTGTAGTATTGCCACAAGAAGAGACTGTCTCTAGTCAGGTGCGTATTGCTTTTTCCATTTTCATTATCCATTTGCCTTGTGATGTGTAGGGGAACATTGTAGGGCAATAGGAAATGATTGTCTAACTAGAGAAACCTTCTTTTGCAATTGGGTTCAATAACGGCAGAAAGAAACAAGGGAAGTGGTTTTCGTTCTTTAATTTCAGGTCCAAACCTCGGCGCTGGTAAGGCAGTGTGATATCAAGGATTTCAAAATGTTTATTTTATATTTAGATTGTGTTTGCTCAGGAAATGTCTCAAAACTTGCTAGGTTGAGCCTTTGCTTCTTGTAGAATACATTATTGTCGTTCATTCGTAAACAGTTCTGTAGCCCCAAGCGAGCGCTGTCAAAATCCATGACGCTGTGTGGCACTCAAAATGAACTTCGGGAACTATCATTTGCCATCATTTTGCAAATAAAAATAAAATCCATCTGTATTCATCTTTACAAAAAACAGCTTGAAACTTAGCAACCATGTCTCTTGTGAAAGTCTAAGGAGATCTAGGGAAACCTTTATCCGCATTAATGAATTGACTTGTGCAGCACTGTTTCTAGTTTGAAATGATATACAGCATTATGAAGGCAACTGATGTCAGTCACAGTCTGGATAAAAAGGACAAGACCCACTTCACCTGCATTATTTCGTTAAGGGTCAGTCAATCAAGCGTGCTACCGTAGAGCTGCATCCATTGCCTCAGGTGCAATGTCTTAATGGATCCCTTACCAGGCCCCATTGCCAACTTTAGTTACAAGTTGTAGTTGTAACTAAAGTTACAACTGTTACAAGTTGTAGAGGGCACCCTACAACTTTAGTTGTAGGGTGCCCTCTAGGGAGCATCTTGTAATGCGAAGCTTTCTTTGCTAGCCACCCCGGACTTTCCTGACTATTGCTGCCACCTGATGCTCCAGAATGGCAGCGTCATCTAGGAGCTATGGCTCACACTACTTTGCCCGCATTAGTGGAAGGTAGAGGGGGGAAGCTTACCTGCGCATGCAGGTCGTTGCCCGCTGGCAGAGAGCACGAGGTGGCCGCTACATGGAGAGCTGCAATAAGATGGGAAAGAGGGCACCGGAGGAGACGGCCTCACGTTGTGCATGTATTGCGCAGCCTGGCAACCGCGTGGACGGTCGCATCTGCGCCTCCAAGGGTGGGTCGGGTGCACCAAACAAATGGCGCAGAACCCATGCTTGCCTCTATCAACCCCTGGACACTGGTTACGTTAAAGGTGCATTGAATTGCAAAGCTCCTGGTTTGGGGCATCCTTGAGTCGGATGAGTAGGTGCGCGTGAACACTGCCTTGTAAGCTCCTCTCTATGTAGACTGGAACAGGGCACATTGGTATCTGCTTCATTTATTTTACAATAATTTTTCAAATTATATCATGATTAGAGGACATTGGAGGAAGTGAAACGTTGCATTGACATGCTGCCAAGAGGCGAGCTTTACTGCCTCTTGTACTTTCCCCCTTCGCCTCGACTAGTGTCACCCACTAGCGACATTCTTTCCCTGCTTTCTCGCATACTGCAGCTGCGGAAATGCCTGATGTTTAGGTCACGAGCCCCGCCTCCTTTTTTTTTTTCTATGCGGCACACTCTCAGTTGCAGTGTTGTGCATTCCACATTGGACGATTTACCAAAGTTGTGCGCCTTAGTCCCTGACGATGCAGACACCGCGTCTTGCTTAGAGGCATTTGTGCATGTGACCTTGACTCTAGCTGGAAGCGAGGCTCCCTCAAGAGGAAAGACGTGTGGACTTCTGTTTGAAGTTTTAGCTGTTCTTGCGCAGTTCAGTTGTTTATACTTTGCAAGGATGATTGCTACCGCGTGATCTGTGCCTTGTGCTTGTCCGTTTACAGTGTCCCAAACATGGTGGCGCATCCTTTAAATGGACACTAAGGGGAAGCATTAAATCAAATTAGACTGATATATTAGTATAGGAGAGGGGAGCACGCATCCCTTCCTCAAGCTTGGCCGTGGCTGTGCATAACGCAGCTAAGCGCATAGACCGTTCACGCGGCCTTTCTTGGAGCTCATTTGTGGCGGATGCAAAGATTGGGCCAGGCAAGCTAGCTGGTCACTTCATGTGCACTGTCTTTCTACTTGCCTAGTGTTGGAGGTTGCGTAATCTCAAGTTTCAGAGACGTGCTGAAGCGCGAAGCAGCTCGAATCGTTTGCTTCCCTCTGTTTGCACTCTTCATCAAGCCAGCGTTGTGACAGCGAGTGTTCATGGTCATTGAGTGAGATTTCTTTGTGCTTGCCTGCGCCCGTGTGACACCATGCTTGTTAATTTAGTTAGAAAGTGAATGTTTACTGTAATTTATCCAGCCAATAAGACTACGAACCTTACTTTGTGTAGATTAATAGTTCGCTATTGCTGACGGTTGTTCGCCTTTTGAGCAAAACTGCAACATTTTGCTTTGAGGCGTAACTATAAGTGATTATAAAATAAAAGTTACCTTCCATACAACTCACAGGAATAGACAACACTTTCCTTGCTTTCTTTTCAGCCAGTAATTCGCAATTTTTGTTTCTCACATTGTATTTTACTGGCTACACTTTGGAGGTCAGCTGGAAGTATGTTCAGCCATGGCAGTAAGCAGCCACCAGCAGCACAGCCTGTGTGGAAGCCCCTGAGCGGCCATACGACCAGACCATCACTGGGAACATGCAGGCAGCTTTCTTGATGTACAGTAGAACCTCGTTGATACGTTCCCGTTACGTACATTTTCATGGTGCCAACGTTCGCAATCAAGAACACAGAGTTACGCTCATCTTTTTACAGCTTACCGGTTCATACATTCCGGGAAAACAAAATTTTTTGGCAACAATGTTCAGTACATTGCCAAACTGCGATCGTATGGTATGTTCTCTGGCTGCTAGATCCCATGTAAACAAAGAAATGCGCGAGGTGCTCGCAATCGAAAACAGCACGCCGTGGCAGCTTCACCGTAATACGCTCCCACATGTCTCACATGAAAACGTCAGTGCGCTCTCAGTTTTTTGTTTCGGTACCAGCAAATCTTCTCCAGGGTCATCGCACACGGCATTCACAGTTATCGCCGCCAAACCTATTGCGATAAACATCTTCACCTATCTGTTTTACAGGGCATGGTGTGTAGTGCCATTGGTAGCGTATGTCTCACATGAAAACGTCAGTGCGCTCTCAGTTTTTTGTTTCGGTACCAGCAAATCTTCTCCAGGGTCATCGCACATGGCATTCACAGTTATCGCCGCCAAACCTATTGCGATAAACATCTTCACCTATCTGTTTTACAGGGCATGGTGCGTAGTGCCATTGGTAGCGTACGGCAAGCTTTTAATAGGCAATAATTCAAACGCGCCGCCGTTCCCTGCTGCAGGTGGCGCAATGTGGGAATCACATTTTGCTTCGGTGGCATCCGGCATTGCCCACCAGCTCAATTTCATTTCGGTTTCTCATTGCCGTCTTAAAGCACCACAAAACAGAAAAACAACAAAACGCGTTTCGGGCCGCCGGACCAGCACAGCTCAACATGGGGTTACGTCTCGTGCCGCAATGATCGGCGCGACACTTCATGTTACGTAGATGTCACCAATAGTTGAGTCCCAAATTTATTTTGTTACTTCGGGTTGTACATTTTGCCAGTTAGTACGTTTTTTTATGGTGGTTTATCCAAAACGTATGAACAAGGTTCTACTGTGTCATCTTTCAGAACGGCCAGCAAACAGACCCGCTTAATCAGCTTCGCTGTCTTTGATGTGTAAGTTGACCAGATTGGCATACATCCGTGAAGATTTTCTTTGGTTCTGTAAAAGGGTGATTTACTAATGCAGCTCCAACATCCGCTTTAGTGTTCCTTTAAACCACAATAAGCATTGCAACATTCGCACACCCACTATTTTCAGCTGGTGTCGGGAGAGGGCTCATTTGAAAACCTGCTCCAGAGTGCCTACGCCCTCGAAGAGTTGAGTCCGGTCTCTGCAGAGGATAAAGACATTGTGGCTCTCAGCTGTTGCGAGGTTCATGTAAGGTGAGTGCTTGGTGAATGTTATTGTGACATTTGATTGACATTTTGTGGGGCTGCACGTTGAGTGTAGGTCTGTGCCTAAATAATGCAGCCTTGGTCACTTGCATACGTCAGCAGCAAAGTACCTTATTTATTCGCATAATGCTTACACCCCCACATTGGCCATCACAAATTGCAAGTTTTTTCTTTAAATTTTTTTCGCTGGAGTAATTATTGCACCCTCAATATTTACTGCAGTGTCAGTCGTTTGCTTGCTTTGATGGCAGTAGTGTTGATACCGATTTTGAATAGGTTGAGTCATTGACATTATTTATCCGTTTATATTTATCACCTCTAGGTTTGGTAGTGTCTGAAAATAAAGGGTCTGCAAATAAAGGCTACTGCTTGCATAAAACCTGTTTCAAAGTAATACTTCGTTTGAGTTCACAGCGGTGAGCATGAGAACCCCGATTTACAGCCACTTTAATTTAAATTTTTCTTTTAGCACCTAGAATGTTCTAGTGTTAGGAATAATTCCCAGTGTAATAATCATACCCCCTAACTTCACCTCAGTTTCTTGTGAAAGAATGAGCTGCCGTTACGTTAACAAATAAGGTAAGCAGAACTCGCTAGGACTCGCTCACAAAATGTTTATTTTTTTATTTTATTTTCTTATTGGGGGCGAGCTTCACCACTGGAAAAGCTGATGCCACTGTCGGCGTGACGTGGCATGGGGGCTCACACCGCGTCGGCTGCTTCGGAAGCGCCGAAGCAAACTGAAGACGAAAGTTTAAAGCTCCAGCTGCGCTGTGGTTCTGATTATGTGGTGAGGTTTTCCCGCCTGTGGTATCTGCTTGACAGCATTTGAAATCACTATAATAGGTAGTGGCTGCTTTTGGAGGCGTGCAGCATGGTAGGCTACTGCTCGGTGCAGTGCCAGACATACACAACGAAGCCTGGTGTCAGCCTTATTCACACGTAGCCGGAGGACATGAAGCTGTGTGAAGCTTGGCTCGTGAAACTTAGAACTGGCAAACAGCTTTCAGCTCCAACTCGGGTATGCAGCAAGCACAGACGCGAGGAAGATTTCTGCTATGGCGTCGGGACTGCTATGTTTCGTGAATAGCAGAAAATGTGCACTGAGACGCTCGTCCGCGCCCACTGCCTGCTAATGTCATGACGCTTTATTTGATCTACAAACTTGTTGATGCTAGATTCTCGCAAGTTCACTGGAATGGAAAGGGAGCGGTAAGAAGCACATTTAAAGAAGGCATGGCACAGGGTCATGTTTGTGGTATGAATTAATGTACTGGATTACGAAAAAGAAGAAGTGGGAAATCGCACGCCGAGAACACCGATAAACATACAGTGCGTCGCAACTTGAGAAACAATATTGAAACGTCCAAGAATTCAGAAGGAAAAAAAAAAGGTTGAATCGTCGCGACGGCACATCACAGTCGCCATAGGCATCAAAGCTCTTATAATGAAATGATTTTTTAAGAGCTCTGATAGCGTCCACGCAACAACGATTGCTTGTGTGCTGTCAAATACTCATATTCTGCGACCTAAAACTCATGGCATGGTGCGAAAACGCGCTCGCAGCAAAAGCAAATCATTGTGCGCGGACATGCTGTCGTTCGCTGCAAACCCGTGCGATCGCTGCGTTGAGGCTTCATTCTGTTGTGCTCCATTCAGTTATACAGACAGCCTACTATAAGAGCATATTTCACATAGTTTGTTTTCAGCGTTTGCCTACCTTTCACGCAAGAAGCCGGTTCAGGAGACTCCATCGCGGCGACCGCGCGCAGTGGCATTCACTGTACATATGTATTCGGTTAAGGGATAGCGTTTGTAAATGATTCTGCACTTTCAGTTTGCCCAAGATTATTATTTTTACAGTACAAAACTTCCCTCGTTTTGAGAGTACTTGCAGAAATCTCCAGGAGGGCTGCCGTGGGGTGTTTTTATTGAGCGCCGTAAGCCAAACCTATGAAGAGCGTGCCGCGTTATCCCTCGTAGTACGCAAGGTAGGCGCTTCCGACAGATGGCGACTCCGTAAGTCCTCACCCCCAATATGATTAGTGTTTTAGGATACTTCACTCACTTTCGCGTGTCTATGGATCTGACCGTTTTCCTTTCATGTCAACTTCGAGTACTAATTATGTGCCGCTCTCCGTAATACAGTGGAACCCCGATTATACGACTTTCTTGGGACCACGAAAAAGCGTGGTAAAATCCGAACATAAATTCTGCCTATAAAGATACTACTTATTTCGCGCGACGGATTTACGATAAACTTCAATGTAAACTGCTAACATACTCTGCATGGCTTGGAAACCCAAATTACCAAAAAGGTAAATGCGATGAGAAATAATGCAGCAGTACAGGTACCAATCATGCTTTATTGAAACGAACCTTTACGGCACTCCACTGCCCACTGCTGCGATTCCCGTCAGCCGGCGCGAACTTTAACAAAAACCGGTAAGTTTCCTTTGGACCTTGTTTGATCCTTGAACCAAGAGCTTTCACTCAAGTTGGGCAACATCCAAACGGAGGTCCTCTGCGGCATTGCGTGAACAGATGAAGTTCCGGACGCCCTCTATGTGCTGTAGCACCTCGGCGAACGTGGTGGGCACAGGCACGGCATCTGTGGCGCCGTCTTCCTCATCCGATGTCGCAGCGGTGTCAGGACTAGGCAGAGCCTCCTCGATGGTGTCATCCAGCGACATCTCTCTGCAGATCGCAACGTTCTCATCAGCCTCCACGTACTCAGCGTAGGTCGTGGTGAGGTTTAAACCCTAGAAATCATCATTGGCGAAGCCTGCATTGGCCTCAGTGGCATCGAGGTTGTTGCGTGCCCAGCAGAGCAGGCTGTCTCTCTCTTAAAGCCACAGTGTTTGAGCGGGTTAGCAATTGTGCTTTGTGACACTTCGGTCCACGAACTGGCAATAAAATGCATGGCGTCGAGCACAGTGATCCTTTTTTCCGACTCTCTGCGCTCCATAGCCGCCAGCCGACGCTGCACTAACCGCTACCGGTACCTTTGCTTGACGCACTTAATGATTCTGGCATCCAGTGGTTGCAGCCGGCTTGTGCAGTTGGGCGGGAAAAAAACAACCTTGATGTTCCTCAGGCTGGACGTATCGGGTGGGTGGCATGGTGCGTTGTCCACGAAAAGCAATATTTTCCTCGCCTTAGCACCCATTTTGTTATCCAGCTGCTGAAAAAATTAATTTGTGAAGAGCGAGGACGTCATGCCCGCCTTTTTGTTGAAGTTGTAGCTGCATGGCAGCGTCTTCAAGTTCTTAAAGCACCGTGGCTTTGCAAACTTTCCAACATCGAGCACGGGCAGCCTCTCGGAACCGTCCTCGTTAGCACAGAATAGTGCTGTCACATGCTCTTTACCACGCTTGCCACCATGACAGCTGTCACCCTTAAACGCAAGGGCTTGCTCGGACTGCATATGGTAAAGTATACCGCTCTCATCGGCGTTGAAAACATCGCAGGGCTTGTATGCAGCAATCATCTCCAGCAGTGGCTCCATCCACTCGTTCACCATCGAAATGTCCACGGAAGTGCCTTCTCTGCAGGAGCAGCTGTACACAATCCTGTTTCGTTTTTTAAAGTGATCCAGCCACCTGTTCGATGCCTGAAAGTCGTCGATGCCCAGATGCAATGGCACAAGGTCCGCCTCTTCCTTTAGAATGGCGCCGTCAACGTTGATCGCAGAGCTCCGTGCTTGATGCAGCCACTTCCCGAGAACTTTTTCTAACTTCTCATGCTGTCCTTCTTTTGCCGCTTTCCGCTTGAGCCCGAACTTGTAGGCATTCTGCAATATCAACGCTTTGTTTGCCAGGATCGTCTTAAGCGAAGATTCGGGTATCTTAAGGTGTCGGGCAATGCTGGCTTTCGTGGCGCCACTTTTCCGCTTCCTCAATAATACTCAGCTTATCGCCGAGCGACAGAACTGTCCACTTTCGGGACATCGTGCGTCGCATTGCTCTACACAACTCAAAACCTCCACTGAACGCTGGTCGCTAGGATTACGACGAAGAACATGTGCGATAAACCTAGGCCTTTCCGTGCTACCTTGTCAGCGATCTCCTGCTGGGAAACTGGAAGGAGACAAACGCTTCCCCAATGCGATGAGAGACAACACCACCGAAAAGAGAGGGAGAAAGTGATTGTGGAGAGAATTTCGGCACAGCAAGCGTCACGGGCGGCTGCTGGTGGGGGAGAGAGAAACGAACGATGAGACGACGCAGGGAAGAAAGCTGCGCCGGAGGGAACTGGTTGAGAGGTGTCAAGCGCTCCGCATGCGGAGAGACGGAGCAAGGGAAGAGACCTGCGGCACTTTTCTTCCATCCGCCGTTCCATCCCGCGTTTCACGAGGGTCGTCGTATAACGCGGGTCAGTCATAAAATTGCATCGTATAACCGGTTTTTAATGCATTGCTTCTATAGGGACTTCGCCGGGACTGCGCTAATCCGTCGTAAAACCTGGGTCGTCGCAAAACAGGGGGATGCATAACAAGCGTTCCACTGTAGTCATCACAACTTATAAAACACATGACTGATTACATCCATCACATCATCATACATACATCATCACAGGTTGCTCATTGAATTAACGTCGCCAGTCATCTCAAAAGGATGCCAAACTCGGGTTGCAGGTCAGTTTGAACAAGTCTACTCAAGAGCGAGATTACTGACCTAAGCTTACTTGACCTTATCACTTATTCTGCACTACTTTTCCTAGAATACATGTGTTACTTATGCATGCAATGACGTTCACATGCTCGGATATCTGCTAAAATTTTGCATGGTTGCTGCCAAACAAAGGGGGGAGTCATGAAACCCAATTTTTCAGCTTGGAATATGCATTGTACATTAAACCACATGCATCCCACAGCATGCTGGTGACATTTTAAGTCTTTGTGGTCAGTAGAAAATATGCACGTAATTTTTTTTATACTGCTATAGAACCAAATAGCAGTGTGGCTGTAGTGACGGGTCGTGAAATGTGCACGGTATGCAATTAGTTTTCTTCTTCTGTGTGTATCTCAGTGGTCAATTCAAGATAGTTTCTTCAGGCATTCCCAGATTTTTGCTTTTGTATCCTGCAAGCGAAGGAATGGCAGGCATGATTTCAATATGTTTCAAGTCATAATGTTTGAAAAAGGCGAAGGGAACGAAAATGCCTGGATCGTCCATGTAATTTCTACGACAACAAAAAGCACTAGTAGGGTCGGAGAGGGGTGGCTGTACCCACACGCCTCTCTGTGCTTCTCCAAGCCAGCTCTCCTGCACCTTGAACTTGGGCACTTCGCATCATCTGGCGGAGGGCATGGTAGTTAAGCTAGATGGCACTCGGCGTTGGCATGGCAGAGGGCGACAGCGACATGGCACTCACATCCTACCCTGTTTACAACTAATATACTCCTTTTTGATTATAGCCTTTAGTTGTTGACTATTGCTGTGTGTTCTCAGCATGGAGGGGTATTTGATACCATTTTCATGTTCATATGACATCTACAAGTCACCTAACTAACCATATTTTTCTAAAGGTGATTACAAAATAATGAGATCCCAGGTACGCCAAATCCCTCTGAAGTCAGCCAAGAAGATCTTGTCTTCAAAAGTAAAAATACCTTTTCGATGGTGGGATCTGTTGTCTGTCTCCTAGACGAACAGCCTCATGCTCTAACCAATGTGCCACAATGCAAAGTGTCCTTGCATTGTTTCCCTAAAAGCACCCAAGCAGTTTTAGCATTCTGCATGCCATCCTTGAACACTGTGCTGAACCCCAGAACTGGTGACACGCAGGCAAACAACAGATGTCCCATAGATCAGTGCCATGGCTTGTCACCCGTTCGCCGTCGGCGCAAAGTCGTTGACGGGGTATTCAAGCCGGTTGGTCATTCTGTACTCAAGTAAACACAGTGAAGGTGTCAGAGTCGGGAGAAAGACAGAAAAAAAAAAGTTATCGACTGACAATGACACAAAGATTAAAAGAAACACAAAAAACACACGAACACTAACACACATGCTTTTAGTCTAGATCAATGATGAATACAAAAGAAGTACAATGAAGAGTTAACAGTAAATATAGAAATCAACACTACACAAAACACAATTAACAGTGGTCAACTAAACAGACTTCAAAAGAAAGCAAATGATGGCATACGCATGGCTGGGCACCTGCAGCAAGTCCATAAAGCATGGAGTCGACGGTAAAGCTTTCCTGAAGAACGCTGGAAAGCCGATCTCGTTGCAGTGGAGGAGATTGCTGGGCTGGGTCTCCCGGGAGACTAGGTCTGACGTCTTCCCTCGAGCAGGTGGAGCTAACTTGAGGGCAACTGGGGTGAGCTTCGTTGCAGACGTTGGTTTGTGGTCTTTTACGCCAACTAGTAACTCGCAATTCAGACGCAGCTAGGTGGCCCAGGCGATACTGGACGGCACTAGCTCCTTGACGCTTTTCAGCAGATTGTCGGCTCGGCTTCCAGACTCTAGACTGCCTGGCTCTGTCTAAAACCTGCGTTTAAATAACTTCTCCTTTCTCTAGTTCCCTGGGTTGGAGGATGGCAGATATTGGTGACAATCAAATCAAGTTCAACCATTTATATCCCGGCTCCTCCCAAGGTCTTGGCAGTGCCCCTCTTAATTGAGGGGGGACACGGCTCCTTGCGGCGAAAAAATCGCGAAAAAATCGATTTTTTGAAAATGAAATTTTCGATATCTACAGCTAATATTCCTTTAATTCACAAAGTTTTGAATCTCAGGGAAGAGTATTTCGTCCGCAACATCAATTTATAACGTCACTGTGAGCTGAATTCCGCGCAAACACAGCCCTTTTTATCGCGGCGCGTAGCTCTTTTTCTACGCGCGCGATTGCAGCCATCTTGGTCTCGTTCGAAAGAGGAGCCTTCCTTCTTTAATTTCCCGCCAAAAGTGACTCCGTCGGTACGCCAGTGACGTTGAAATCCGGGGAGAAAAAAAAGCCCGAACGCGCGATCCGATTCGTTGACTAGCGCACGTGACCAAAAACGCGTGCTGTGGTTGGCTGCGCGAGGTTCCCATCGTCTGCTCCACTCCGCAGGCGACGCGACTGCGCGTCTCGTAGGTTTGTTGGCACATGCCCAACGATGTCCGACCCACCGGGAAAGTTCGCCACGAGGCACAAGTTCGGCAAAGAGAAGAAGCGATCAGCTTATAACTTTCAAAAGCGCTCCATTCCTTCTGAAAGCATCGAGAGTAGCTCGCCGCCAACCGCAAATGATGCCGAAACCGCGGACGATGCCGAAGTAGGCCTAGCCAGCTCACAAATGAGTGAAATCGTTACGGACAGCGGCCGCGTTCGGCGTGACACTCCAATGTTGCAGCGTGCGGATTTGTTGCAGAGGAAGATGAATGCTCAAAAAAACTTCGAGTTCTTGCGTCAACGCCAGCAACAAAGCGGGTGTTGGATTTGCTCACTCGCGCCGACGGCGTTGCAGCCGCGCCAGTCGACGCCGAGGCAGGCTTCGCTATCCTCAGTAGGACTCCGTGAACGCACTGATGTTTGTCAAGTGCAAGGTGTGCGGCGGCAGCGTCGCTGTAGGCAAAAGCGAACGGTAATCTGGCCTCGCCATAAAGATCGTTATCACGTGCGCGTGTTGTGGCGATATCGCGTCGGCATGGAGCTCGACCCGCGTGAACGACAACCTTGCCGCGCGCGCGATGCAAGCCACCGGGAATCGGCGAACGGCGCTAAATAACGATGTTTTTGCCGCATTTGGGTGGCCGTGGTCAGAGCGACTACATTCCTGGTGGCTTTTAGCCACTTTCACTGCAAAATAATGCAAAATTATTTCTGTACTTTTGATTAAAAGTGAATGTATTCCTTTTTTCTCGTTTTCTCAGAACACCGACTTTTCACTTCTACACAATGTAGGGTCAGATATTGGAATTTATGCTTTAAAAATTTTCAATTCTGCTTTAGATCAGACAGTAGGGTAGCCACAATTCGAACAGTAAAGATTGAATTGCTATAAAATTACTAATATTTGATATATCAAAATAGTATTCCTACCATTATGTTCCTTATGTTTTCTAGTACTCAGGCATGTGCCAATACGAATTTTGTAGCACATTTTTCCCCCCTATTGTTTCTGCAAATTATGAACAATGACTTTCATTTATCTTCAGAACTAAATGGCCTATTGGAAAAATAATTACATATTTGAAATAACAAGAATGGAAAGTTTCATGAATATTGATGGAAAACATCATGAACATTATTTGAATTACAGTGTCCCTTCCCCCTTAAAGAAGCGAAAGTTTCATTCTTGCCTGGTTGGACCCCTGTATCATCCTTGATCAATTTAGTATTCAAGCATTTGCCGTAATCACCATGAACATGTCCTGAAATGTTTTTTCTCGTTTTCTCAAAACGACATTTTTGATGGTAGTGTAGTTTTGGAGTGATGATATCTCTGGTTCTACTCATCTTATTGCAATAATTCTTTTTGCGTCAGAAAGGTGGACAAATTGGGAGTGCAGTAGGCCTAATATGTGAACAAATATCATTACAGAAATTTTGAAAAAGTAATTTCTCCAGGGTTTCACTAATGCCTTCTGCTTACAAAAGTTTGACATGCTGTAGCTTCGGCATAAATCAGTTTAGAACATTCATTCTTGTAGCACTGCAACCTCTGATCACTCAACATCATTTTGATGTGCCAGCCTCCTTTTTAACAGCCAGCATTGTAGAGAGAACTTGCCTCCAAATTAGTCCATACAAAAAAACATGAATTGCTTATATTTTGAAAAGTACTTGTTGCATGGGAAAACCAATTGAATATTTAAAATCAGCATGTCAAAATACATAAGTGATGGAAGTTTTATCAAATTGTGGCCACAAATAAAAAATGAGAATTTAGGTGGGGTGTCCCCCCTTAAGGGCGAGGGAACGGGTGATTCCTGCCTGCATTTAGAGGTTGCGCACTCGTATTGCACCACGTGCGCACACCTTTGAGTCCATGGGGGGCCTCTATTGTTCGTTCATAAACATAGGAGAAACGACGGCAGCCGGTCATATGGCGCTGTTGGCACACATACACTGACAGCAATTCGTGGACACGGGATCGCACAGAGGCACCACATGTACTGTCAGCACTTCATGGACACAGGATTGCACAGACACCACATACTTTGGAGTATTCGCACCCCCGCCTTCTTAGTAAGCTTCTCAATGCACACGCGGGGCAGAGAATACGCAGGGGTTCCTACAAAAGGCTGTCGGGGCGTCATGGTCGCACCGACGACAAAAAGACAATAATCCTTAAACCTGCTTTCGACCCTTTTCGGACGCTTGCCCGAGTGGCCGGCAATAACCGTCTTGCTCGTTGGTTCCTATTACTACGACACTTTTGGCGCCCGTTGTTCAGTGCTTCGCCGAATCGAATAATGCCGCACTGTGACAATCAGAATCTGTGACCTGCTCCATGGTGTGAATCCACCATTACTTCTAATAATTTTGTGTCCTGGTGCAGGCTGTGGGAGCAGCTCCAGGATTTGGACCGTGCCCCATCACTGAAGTTCAGCTGGAATGGCTCACAGTCATGTCAGCACCTGCTGCAGAGCCTGTCCATTGACTCTAGGAATATTGTGAGTAATAGCAGGCAGCTGAAAGTGCCCGAGTGGGCCCTTCCTAGCGAGTTCCTTTTACAACACCTTGCCCACCATGGGCTGCTGGGCAGCTGCTTGGTATTTCTACATTGTTCTACAGGAAGCTTTGTTGTTTGGCTGAACTGCCATTCTGTCACTTATGTCAAATGCAATTACTTCATAGCTTCATTGGGACATTCACCATTGTCCATGATGAGAAACATTACAGCGAATGTCTCATCAGCATGTAAGGGGAATCGGGAGGTGTTTGTAGGGCCAGCTACCAAAAAATGTCCTCGCATGGCTGCATTATGCGAAGGACGCCCGAGTATGCGCAAAAGGCATGCCTCCGCCTGCTGAGGGATGGGTCTGCCCATCGAAACTACCCCCTTGGCCGGGTGATTTCTCCAGAGGGCCTCGTACCTGGAGCACTCACCCACGACCGGTGCCGAATGGTTGCAGTGGCTTCTGTGTTGCACGTTGGGCATCATCTCCATATTGGCATTAACTGTACCGTCAGCGTCTTTAGAAAGATGTCCGCTGTTGCTGGGTTCTTGCCAATGTGCGAGCTTGTCTAGCAGACTCGCAGTACTGCATAAGTTTGTAGAATTTGCTATCACTGCAAGCACAGTATAGTAAAACCTCATTTAACAAAGTTAAAGGGGAGGCCGAAATTGATTTATTTATATCCATTAGTTCATTACCGTATAGACTCGTCTAGGAGCCGTGCCCTTGTAAGCGCTGCACGCCCAACTTGACAGCCCAAAATTTGGTGTAAAAAAATTTCCATCGGAGAAGCATTCGTATTCAGTGCACCAGTGCTGCCCGCGTATATCGTCAAATTTTCGCACAGTGCTCACTTCTGCAAGCCTCTACTAGATTGCAAGAGCTTTGCATTGACCTCTGATGCAATGGTACATTTGGGGATCCAGGCTCTGCAGTAGTCGCCGGCTGCGCCAGCACCATTTTGACCTAAAGGTTCGGTCGCGTGTAAAGGCCACACCTTGTCAAAATTGTGAAATAGAATTGTGGCCCTTAGCCGAGTCTATATGGCACATCCGTTATTGCCCTTTTCTGCAATATATGCCCAGTGGGATTCAGAGCAATAAACATGCTTAAAAGACGATGACATTGCATCCCGCGGAACCGCTACACGGCCACGTACGTGATGAAATTTTAATAAAACAGCAAAGGAATCTTCGGTGTGCACAACACATGACTTCTTAGCACCTGACGCAACTGCCTTTATGGTAGCTGCCTTCTATTTCACTGTGATAGTCTTTCATGCTACCATGCGAATTGAGTGCGTCATGTTCCTGTAGCACGTGGCACAGAACACTGCGGGGCTACTATGCAGCTGATCGAGGCTGATCTGCCGCTCTCACGTAGCTCCGCTACGTAGCTTCGCTCTCACGTAGCTCCTCAACAAACAGCTCCGCTGTTTGTTGAGGGGGCCGACGAATCTTCCTGCGCCGGCCGAATTTGGGCCGTACCCCACCAAAAGTGATATATTTGGTGCGTAAAGGTGTCTTCACATGGGAGACGTTCTCGCGGGAGATATAGGTGGGGTAAAGTGGCACCAGTTTTTTCCCGTAAATTTCCCGTAAATTTTCCCCGCTCGTACAGACAAGGCAGCTGGGGAAAGAGATCACTGTTAGCAGACTACTCTGGTAGCTTGTTGTATGCCTTGTTGTACGCTTTGCATGCAGTGTCCCAAAGGCACAAGAATTGTTCAGCCAGTGAAAAAAAAAATTTAGTAATCGTCCCTTAATTTCACTATCGCAGTGGCACACATCACGTGTCTTCGCAAATGTAAAGGGCTGCCAACCACAGCAACAAAGCGATTGCGATATGGCAATGACCCTCTGGAGCAGCAACTTAATCAAAGTTCTGAGGCACTGGCATAAAATTCTGCTGCCTCCCCCACCAAGCGGGGATAGTTTGCTCCATTCATACAGAATGTCCCCTCTTCCTGGGTATACGTGGTGGTGGCCCACCATCTGGCAAAACCAGGACGCCATTGACACGTATTGCACACTCCCCACGCCAACAGCTGGGCTTTCTCGCCTGTGTGAATGCTGCTTAAGGGTTGAGTATTTTTTAGTTTTGGACACAAGTCTAGTTGATTATATGTATTGGCAGGACAATTTTATTTCTTCAAAATGATGTTTTAAATACATGGATCTCTATGGAGATTTCAAGGGTAATTTCACTTACTTTGTTATATCCGTTATTTCATTATATCCCATTTTGTTATGACAAGGCTTGACTCTAGCAACATTGGTATGTTGTAAATTCATGGATTCACTAATCTGCATCTCAAAGATTACATCTTTGTTAACGATTCTCTACAACAGCTGGACATTCTAACAGGTTCTCTCTCCCCTCTCACTGTATGCATCCTCTATGCTGTCTCTCCCGTGCTGTCCTCCACTAACAACTACCACTGCTGTGTCGCTGTGCCGCCCACTAACCCTGCCTGCTGCTGCTGTTGTCGTTGTCCTCGTGGCTGACCTGTCGGGATGGGTGTGGTGGTCCCGTGGTGGGGCCGACATGTGCGGCAGCTGCGTAACCCGTCAGTGCCGCTGTTTGCCTCCCACCTGGGTCTGCTGGAGCCCCAGCGGGGCGGCACGGCCAGCCCCTCTGCGGAGGAGCCAGCGTCCTCCACGCCTGTCCCTCCTCCGGCCTGCTCAGAGGTAACCTGTGGCTAGGAAAGGACGCATGGCCTGCGCCAACTCCCTAGCACGTCGGGATGGCATAGAATGCACAGAATGAAAAATACAGTTGACTTCCATTATTTCGACCCAAACGTGGCCGATGAAATTGCTCAAATTGTCCAGCCAGTCAAATTCAACGAGGGCAAAAAAACTCTAAAACACACTGCTGATTTTGATAAATGGCATGTGCCGCAGGACTAGCTAATAAAGTGGTTGGTCTAGGTGTAGGCCACCAGTTCCATTTTCAACTGTTGTGGTGTCATTTGATAAATGCAGAATATTAAGCGTGCAAAGCACCAGTTCATGTAGATAGCGATAAAGCACAGCGTGAGAGTGATGATGCTTGCCTTTAATAAACTTCCATTCTACTCCTTTCAACTGCCTATCTTTATTGCTGAGAAATCGGGTGTGCATTAGGTTTCTGCTTTGTTTAGGAGCTCTAATGTCTTTTGCATGTTTGTTTTCTATTTGAACCCACAAAAGATGGTTGCGCATTCAATTTGAAAGTGGGGGTGGGGGTCAAAATAGGGCGATTGTTGCCAAATGAATCAGCAATATGTTTTGGAATTTTTTTCTGCCTCTTTCAATCAACCCGCCGGATAATCGGATCAGTTTTCTCTGTCCCATCAAGGTCAATAACGGACGTTGACTGTCTACATGGTGATTGATGGGGGCAGGTTCAAGGTATTGTTATGCCAGGAGCATGGGGCATTGTGACCAAGTTATTGAATTCTCATTACATGGCCAACGCATACTTTGTTGCTCTGGCCACCGTAGATATGGCTTTTGCTGTCGAGACATGCCCGGGTTCTGACGGCCCCTATGCGCAGCAGGCCGGTGCGGACAGCGCCATTCCTCCGGCTCAGTTTGACTGGACTTCGAGCGGCCTGGTAAACCCTTTGGAGCAGCCGGCTGCCTCGACGTTGCTGGACCTCGAATTTCTTTCGAGCCTCTCGTCGGCCACCGTGGGCAGCAGTCCTCCAACGAGCAGTGAGTGTATCTCCAGGGCTGTAAAGCCTTTTTTCTTTTGTTCATTCCTTGGGGGTAAATCTGGTGTTATCACCTGTGCGACTTTGTTAGAAGGTGCTGTAGCACCATGTAACTGCTAGGATGTGGATGGTCCAGCTGGTTTCCAGATGGTCACAGTGACTGTGGAAATGTCCGAATAAACAGGTGTCCGAAAAATCAGATTAAGAAAAAAAAATGAAATTCTTTATTTCCATGCACTTATTCGGACTTGGCAGTAAGCTTGAAGAAATCGTGAATCTGCCGTTGCACGCTGTTCCGTTTGTGTGCAATCAGATTAGCCTGAATCTCAGAGAGGGTCGTATGGTCACTATAGGCAGCTGAAAGCACAGTCACTGCTTGTGCACGCTCCGTATGCGACGGCAGCGTAGCACATGGTGCGTCATCTTCCGACTCGGAGTCATCGTCCGGCGGTGCAGCAGAAACCTGACGAATGATCTCGCCGTCGTCGAGTTCTGCTCATGTCAGTACAGCAGTGCCAGCACCTGTGAAACTGTCAAATGAGACAATGTTCGGAATCGCAATGCAACCACTGCGCAGGTCTCGGCAGACATTTTCCGCGTCAGTAGGGAGTACATCAGAAGGCGACAAATCTTAGGCCTCCCGGCACCCGCATGCTGGCATTCCCCAGCGCAGTCTGCGCGGGCACTGTCAGCGCCATTAGACACTTGACGCTATGTTTCCGTATGTCGTGTTGCATCACCGCAACCTCGACACAGCACGCAAACATCAGCACGCCATCACGCCGACACCAGTCGCACAAACGAAAAACGTGGCCTACTCGCAGCGCCGTGCCAAAAGATGCAAATCAGCTGCTGGATTGTCTTGACATAGCTTACTAAGCTGAAACCGGAACTGCTGTAGAGCCACTCTGTCGAACCAGGCAGAAACGATGATGAGCGGGGATTTGCAGTAGCGCCACTTCGTGGGGCAGCAAGGAGGCTCCGTTCAAAACAAAAATGGTGTTCAGCAAGTCGAACCATGCACCGGTCAGAGTCGGTGCATGGTGCTCTCGATCGAGTTGGCTCAAGGAGTGTCCGAAAAATCAGATGAGAGGTTGCAAGGTGTCCGAACTTTCGGCACTTGTAATACATTATGGTCTATGGGGAGAATGGCGGTGCCACGAAGCAGACCGAATAATCAAGCATGTCCAAATTTTTGGAGTCCGGAAAATCAGTCGGCGACTGTATACATGGCGTATACTAGAACGTGCACGTGCCTGCTAAGATAGGGCTTTCTTGGAATGAAGTGCTCATATAAAGCTTCGCTTCTCTTGTAAGATGTCTCGCATTAGTGTTTGCTCTCTTGTGCTGAAATGAGTGAATGAAAAAAAAATGGAAACATGATTGATGCCATGGCAAGTGTGGTTCTTCACAACTTTCCACATGGCAACGTGCCGGCGCTGTTCACAGTCAACACAATTGTACACCCTAGCACTAGTGCTTACACTTTAATTTTAAATGAAGCTACTAGCTAATATTGCAGAAGAAACAACATTTCGCGCACCATTTCAATGGAATCTAAAATATTGTGTCATGCAAACTGGCGGGCACCAGGCATGTGCAATTCAAGGTGTTCCAGCTCTTTGTGGCATTCCCACGTGTGCATCACCGCCATGAATCCCCCCTAGTTAATTCTGCAAAAGCATCCTCACGGTAGCGCCTGAAGCTCTTTTTGCTATTCATGTGGGTTGAAGTCTTTGAAAACTCTAGGCATTTGAGTGTACCTTGCAGGGCTACTGTGGGCGACAGCCTCGGGACCAGTGGTGAGCGCAAGCCTACTAAGCTTTTTTGCAAACAGTGATTGAAATGGGGCAAGTCCGTGAAGCTCGTTAGATGCGGTTCACATATATGTTAGTGCAGCTTAGAACAGTTGTGAACACTATCCAAAAACTGCCTTAGATTGTCTGTAAAAGTTGCTCAGTTTGATTGTCGACGGCTCCTGTGCCTCCACTTCATCTGCAGTAAAAAATTTGCATCAGTTTGGAAGGTGCATACAATGGCAGCAGGTGTTAATGTGTTGGTATTTAACTGCAGAGAGGTTAATTTGAACGAGTTTCGTAGCATTGTGAATACAGAGTGCTGCAAATATGCAAATGCCACAATGGCAATTTTGTCCAACCGAAACTCGGTTGGTGGAGTACACATCGCTACAATCGTCATTCAGTAAGGTATAACGGGAGCCAGTGGGAATAGACTTTCACAAGAATAGACTGTCTAGTTACTTGGTGCATGATCAGTGACTTGCACTACGTGAGACATGCAGAGACACATGCGCACATACAGCCTTATTAAATGTGTGCACATATATATTTCTTAGCACTGGTAACCAGCACTATGCGTACGTGTGCGTCCCCCTGCATCCCGCCATCATGTGCTGCGAGCCATTGGTCTCCTTATTTTTGTACTATTGCACAAAGGATACACGTTTTTCATCTGGGATACACCTTGTAAGGTATATCCCACATGAAAAATTGAGTGCTACGATACTGACAGCTGTGGTTCATTGTTGTTGACTACCAGGTCTGGAGAAAGAATTCCTGGGGTTGAGCGGTTCTGAGGAAGCACCAGTGTTGTCGCAGTCTTCTGCACCATCAAAGCTACAGGAGCTGTTACGGAACAATGTGTCCACCCTGTCGTCAACACGCCGTCGGCCCTCGCTGCTCAGCGGCGAAGCCCAGGCCATCTTGGATAGACTCCCAGACCTGTCGTTTATGCAGGCGCGCGTGCTCATGTTTCCGGTGCACTTGGACTGATCCTTATATATGAACGTGTGGGGCCTGAAAGCTACTGTCCCCATATTTACAATGTAGGGGAGAGGAACTTGACATGGCCCTCAAATCATGAGCTGATGGTTGAATTTGGTATTAGTGCTCGGCCCATTGGCAGGGCCACCTGTTGTGCCGAGAGGAGGTTGTGCTACGTTGACAATTCCATTCTTCGATTTGTTCAAATGTGTTCGGCGTGTTTTAATTAGTGCCATCAGTGCACATTCTTTTTGCGAGGAGTATTTAGGAACTAGATGTATGCGTATGTGTTTCTTACCACCGATAACTTATTTTGTTTGTGTTAAGAGCAAGAGCACAAGTGGCAGACTACTAGGGTTTAGGGGGTGTGGTCTATTAGATAAGGGAATATGTACTACGTCAGTGCAGCACACATCAGTGCTGGTCATATCCCGACACAAAACACAACTTGGTGCTTTGGTCATCTCTCTCTAAGTGCTGAAACGATAAATGCTCCTGCCTTTGCGCCTATATGTGTTCTTGTGTTTTCTCAGCTCTTTCTGCGCTTGCCTAATAAATGGTGGAATATGGTGGAAGTGCATGTGATGGTACTTTCCTTGTGGCTTTCAAACACTTGGCCTTTGTGTAATGTACCGTGTTTACACGATTGTAAGTCGACTCGAATGTAAGTCGACCCTCCCATATCGCATGTGACGGGGAAAAGAAAAAGAAGAGCATACCCAAGGGCGCATTCCATAACAAAAATTTATTGGTAGCTGGCATGGTCACTGGACTACTCATCTTCACTTGTGCCATCGTCCTCACTAGTGCTGCCATTGTCATCCTTGCTATGTTCCCACAGCGCGTCATCGTCCAGCGAAATTCCACATTTGGCAAACGACTGCACCACGACATCTTGTGGAACAGCAGCCCACGCCGAATGCACCCAAGCACACACAGCCGTCAGGGAGGCTCTTCTGACAGGTCCGGTTGGTGTAAGTTCACTGTCTTCTGCCGCCAGCCACTCATACTCACGGCGGAGCAGGTCCTTGAAAGGCGAAGATCCGGGCATGTTTCATGACTATGTCGCACTTCACTGGCAGGGACAGATCACGCGTTTCTGCAACGTACACCGCAAGCTTGGCCTACAGCTCCGGAAAGCATCCAGACTTCGGCCAGTGGGAAATTCTCTTGCTGTCACAAGTGAAAATTTTGCTTCGCCACAGTCGCCACTCTCGCACCACCTGTTCAGAAACATCAAACTTGCGGCCTGCTGCGCAGTGATTTGTGTCTTCGGCGTAAAGGATGGCAGCCCTCTTGAACGCTGCTGTGAACGAGCGCCGAATGTTTAGTGGGCCTGGAGCACTCATGACTGAGGAAGCATGGAAGTAGCTCATAGCTGGCAGTCAAGTCAAATGCGTCAGACTAAGAGCTACAGGGAAAGAGAAACAAACACGTGAGCGGTGTCTGCTCTTTCATGAACTATCGATACTCCCCGCTAGCGTTGCCATTATAAGGGTGCTGCCGCAAATGGAACAGTGGCACTTCCGTCAACTATTGTCACCCCCCCATGAGTGTTGTGTGCACTGTAAAACTCTCAAAAATGTTGAAAAACCCTTCCGAAAAGCAAACAAACGCACGGTATAGCGAAAAGCTATGGGTAGGGCCATAGAGCAAACAAAATTGTAACTACGCTGTAGCTCTCCTGATGTCTTGTTGGTCTTGCTTTTTTTTGCCGTGCCATGTATGTTTTGGTTTTGATTGTAAGTCGACCCATGACCCCCCCGCCACTTTACATTTTCAAATTTAAAAAGATAGGTCGACTTACAATCGTGTAAATAATGTACTTAATTACTAAGGCCCTAAAGAACCTGCCCACTTGCAAATGGGCCAATTGCCCATGTTTGAATGTTGCTATCAAATCGGCAAGCCATAATCTGTTGTCTTTTATCTGCCATATTTCAGTGGGTCATTTTCATCACTTCTGCATTAAAAGAGATTATTCTGGAATTATGACAATGCATATTTCGTGTCATGTTTGTTGGAGCTTCTTTCACGAAAGCAATGTCTTTGAAGGATTATTAAAAGACGTGAAGGCTTGAAGAGTTGAGGCAAATCAGCTTTGTTTTTGAGGCACAACTAAACAAGATTGGATGTCTGGAATGAATGCTGACATTGTGGTATAATACGTGGTTTAGGTTTCACAGGAAATGTGCAATATAAAGATTTGAGCAAGGTTGCCGAGATTGTAAAGCAGTTGCAGCGACTGCTAGTGCAGCTTTTGAGGTGGTGCTGCTGGTTTCACTTCGTTCCTCCTATAAATGTTGTTGGAGCAGTGATAACCACACCAGTGTTCTCCTTGAGGTTTCTCACTGCTGCGGTCCTCTTCTCTGTCTTTGTCATCATTTAGTGATAGTCTTTCTACATGGCTTGCTAGAAATGTACTTTTTTTTTTCAAGGAAATTTCTTGCTTGTGATAAGTGCTAGGTTTCACAAGATATTGTTATGCTATTGCCTCTGATATTGTTCTGTGACATGCAAAAACCTAGTGTTGCTAGCACAAGTTACTGCGTTGACGTGGTCTGCTGTTAATGCATTGCCATTTTGACCAAAAGGACTGTTGTTTGCATATGTAGTTGCTGTAGGAATGTACTTGTTTTTTATTATCTCTTTATTGCGGTTTTAACGTAGATCATGTGATGATCTGCATTGTGCCCGGCCAACAAATTGCTACAAAGTGTCCATTGTGCAGCTGTCACTGTGAAAGCTCAGGGCAAGCCCGGAATAAATGGTTTCACAGGAAATCTGCTGTTCCTGTCGTCAGCTTTCAGGGACATCCGTGATGTGATGCTAATACTATACACAATGAAATCCTGAGAATTCAGTGCAAGCTCAGCTCACGAAACTACACTGAACCTAAATTAAAAAGTTCTAGAATTTTATGTTCTAAAACGGCAATGTGATTAAGAAGCACCCCTTAGTGTGAGTCTCGGTATTAATTTCCACCTCCTTGGATTCTTTAACGCGTGCCTAAATCTAAGTACATGAGCATTTTGCATTTCGACCCCATGGAAATGTGGCAACTGCAGCCAGGAATCGAACCCGCAACCTTCAGCTCAGCAACAGGACGCCATAGCCACTGCGCTACTGCGGCGGGTCACACTACACCTGCACTTTGCACCTCTATGCTCCGAACCATTAAAGCTCATACGATGCTGATATGGAAAGCTTGCCTCTGCGATGACATTACTAAAATGAGCAAGTGTGATTGGCTGGCACATCTCCCCAGTGTAAATAGACAACCCGGAGTCATCAAAAAGAGAGAGAGGTAGTAAATTAGATGCAAAGGATTGCAACAAAAACAGTCCATGGAGATTTACAATATGGCAAGAATGAAATCGGGAGGGAAAAACTATGATAACACGAAGGGCAGTGCATGAGCTGAATGCCCGAGTACAAAACCATACGCCAGCCAGTTAGTATTTGCCACATAATGATGCATGTGTCTGCTGCAGCACAAGTCCAGAAACAGCTCTGTATCCCGGCCACGGCGGCCGCATTTCGATGGGGGCGAAATGCGAAAACACCCGTGTACTTAGATTTAGGTGCACGTTAAAGAACCCCAGGTAGTCAAAATTTCCGGAGTCCCCCACTACGGCGTGCCTCATAATCAGAAAGTGGTTTTGGCACGTTAAACCCCATAATTTAATTTTTTTTTTAAACAGCTCTGTAGTGGAATGTCAAGATATTCAACCAGCAACTCCCCATAGGGAATGTTCACCTTCCAGAAGTGCTGGCATTCAAAGTGGATGGAAGTGTTCTGGCAAGCAGTCCAGATAAGCAAGAGGTGTTCATTAGAGGAAAAAAAAGCAGGGAAGAGATTGGTAGCACCAGAGTTACGGGCACAGATAACTGCCATAGGTGGTGTCCAAAATGTGACATCCCTAACGTGTTTCTGGTTCCCAAAATCGCGTCCAGCACCTTCAACCAGCAAAAGCATGCCCTTTAAGACCTGCATTTTAAATCCAGAGGGCACTGTCCTATGAAATCCAAATTTGGACACCACCTTTATAATGGCGAGAAGCCCTGAAGGGAGAGAGAGCCTAAAAATTCAGTTGTCTATTTGGACTTGTGCCTTTGAGTCGTGTCTCCTCCATGTACCCTCATCCCAACTATTACATCCAGTTTTTCATTATAGCTTGTTTCACTATAACGAGGTTTGACCTAACCCAAGCTTTAAGTGATCTGCAGCTTGAGAGAGAGCGCACCTAGCATTATGCTGTAGATGTCATAATTTTTGCTCTCAATCGGATATATTCATTCTACTGGCTTTCTCCGAGAGCCACACGTGTTTTCCACGTAGAGCCACAACCTTGGCCAGGCATGCCACTGCACCTGGCTAGAGAGAGCGCACAAGCACTGCCGTCCAACATGCAGCACTAGCGCCGCAAGCAATGAGTAGGAGTGAGCATGCGCGCTGCCGCTCAGCATCCAGTGCTAGCGCTCCAAGCAACGAGGGTGAGCACGGGCGTTGCCGCTCAACGTACAGCACTAGCATCGCGACCAGCGAGAGAAAGAATGCGTGCTGCCATTCTCCTATAGGGTGCTTTGAACGCTTTGAGGCACCCTAATGTTGAATGGCAGCGCCCGTGCTCTCCCTCTCGTTGATCGTGGTGCTAGCACTGTAGAGCAGCAGCGTGCATGCTCTCTCCCCCTTCTCATTGTCGTGCTAGCGCTGCATGGTGAACGGCAGGGCCCATGCTCTCTCTCACTACTTATGGCACTAGCGCTGTAGGTTGAATGGCAGCATGTGTGCTCTGTCTCGTTCATGATGGCGCTCTCGCTGTAGAACAGCAGCACCCGCATTTGTCATCGTTGGTCGTGGTGTTACCGCTGTATCTTGAACAGTATTGCATGTGCGCTCTCCTCGTTGGTCGTGGCAATAGTGCTGTATTTTGAATGGCAGCACGCGTGCTGTCGTTGCTTGTGGCACTAGTGCTGTATGGTGAACGGCAACGGCCATGCTCTCTCGTTGGTTGTGGTGCTAGCAGTGTATATTGAACAGCTGTGCGCGTGCTATCTCTCATTGGTTGTGGCGCTAGTGCTCTATGGTAAACGGCAGTGCCCATGGGCACGTTGCAAGTGCTAGGCGGCGCCCCGTCTTTCCGACCCCTAGCGCCATCTGACGAATAGTTGCGCGAATGTGGTAGGATTACTCACGGCGTCAGCAGCTCGCGCTGCGTGTTCAAACGGTAGCGATGGCGCGAAACAGCGTGCCGATAATAATTTTAACCGGGTTTCGGGAATTACAAAATCTTCATAGCTTTTTTCGTGAAAAGAATTTAGAGAAAGGAAGTCGTCTATTTGAAGTGGGGCACGTCTACGACGTGAGGGAAGTGTTGAACTCGCACTGATCGGAAGTGATTGCTAGGTTTATTCCGCAAACGAAAAATAACGCACCAGCGAGATGCGTGTAGCTCAGCGTAAGTTACTTCGTTATTTACGGACGGACGCATGAAATTATAGGCGACATTGATTCTTGAAGATCGGCGACAGCAGACCAATCCTAGCGGGGAGCTGCGATTACAGTGCTGGCATCGCAGGGAAGTGCAAGAACGCGGCGGTAGTTTCCCTGTACATACAGGACGGCAAATACGAATCCAATACATCTCATCCAAGAACGTGGGGCGTACGAACGACTCGTAAGACCTACCAGAGGCATTCTAACGTTGCTCTCCCCAAACAAAAAAAAAAGGGGATGAACTTACCAGTTGTGTTAGACTACCCTGGGAAAATATTTTCGCCCAAGTTACTGGAAGTGCGATACTTTTATGTTGCGATTTTTCAGTGCGTGCAAAGGAGGTTCCAATAAACCACGTTGTCAAAAATTTTGGTGATCTCAACTGCCCCTTAGTTGATATGCTGGGCGCAGAAGTGTATGCCAGCTCAGCCGGCTTTACGCCCTAGCGCTGTTTGAATGGGAGAGGATTGGGAAATAGTTCCACAGCTTTACTGCGGTACAGTGTGGGAACAAACTACTTTGTTTGCTGCATATCCTGGTACGCACTGCAGGCAGTGGCGTATAGCAACGGGGCCAGTGGGGGTGGGGGGTATATACGTCTGAAGACACACGGAAATTGTTGATATCCTCGCCTTCCTCGAATAAACCCGGGGGGGGGGGGGGGGGGGTGACAGAAGACCTATGGGCCCCGGGTGCCAGACGACCTAGCTACGCCATTGACTGCAGGTGTCCCGTTGCTGCCATCATTGCTGTAAAAGCAAAGAATTCAGCGTTATAACGCACTTGGCATAACGCCGGAACATAAAACAGCTTATGCCGTCGGACGAGTGCTATCCAGTGTTGACGCCGTTCTACTTCATAGGGTCGGCTTGGAAACCTGTAAAACTTTGTTCCTCGTGAGTTGGTGTACGTGCTTTGCAGCCCACTACTCAACGGCTCGAGTTGCACTTCGGCATTGCCCAAAAAAGGCAACAGCTACGCCCTAACAGTGCACAGACAGGCATTCCGAACGCAAGCGGGCCGGTCGTATCCTGCCGGTTCCGCGCTCGCCGCCGCGAGGGGCGCCCTAGTTGGCGCGGGAACTACGTTCGCAACCTGCCTCGAGTTTTGCAAGACGTGTAGTGCCACCTGCCGGTGCGAAGAGGCAGTAATTGAGTAGTGTGAAGCCCGACTCCATTGCTAAGTTGCCTATGCAGCTAGCGACTGCGAAACAATGATTTAACTGGATTTTGGTCCATATTGCGAGTGTTTGGTGCATTTAACACCCACACAGAGCTATGAATTTCTCCGCTAGTCGGACGTGCCGCCGAACTGCCATAAAGCGCTTGCTGGCTCACTCAGGTTCACTCGTCAAGACTAGAGATGCGAAGGGCGGAAAAAAACGGGAAAATTCCCGAAAAAAAAACAGGTTTTTTCTCGTTTTTTCCGGCGCAGTTGGAAAAATTGGGCAAAATTTCCGCGGGGAAAAACGTACAGAAATAAAGCTTAGGCGACACCCAGCGTTGAATGTGAAACGGAAACACTGAACGCGAAACCGAAACGTCGCACATGATACCGAAACACCAAACGGCGGCTGGCCACTCGCCATCGACGTGACATAATAATGTCAGCTCCAGCGTTAGCGTAGCTCCGTCATTCGGGGGCGGTTTCTCATGGTTTGGTTCCCGTTATTGTTCAACTTTGACTTTCCGCCGTACACGTGTGCAAGCTGTGGCGGAAGTCCGCATATAAAGCCGTGTGGAAGCAAATTCTGCAATGGTACTGCCAATTTCCGACGTGTGGATGCCCTTCAAGGTCGGGGAGACCGTTGGCGGGATGCGCATTTACATTCGCTCGCCTGTGCAGCCGGTCGACTGCAGTGCCGCCCCCGCGGCACCAAAGGGAACTATGTATCTAGGTAACTTTTCGCCCTAGGGGAGCCTAGGTCCCTAGTTGTCGTGCAAAAAACGCGCCTAGCTCCTAAAACGCCCTAGTCCCCATGCGCGCGCGCGCGAGGCCCGTAGAAGTATGCGCTAGCGCAGGGTTTGTGCCAACTCGCCGGAGCGACAGCATAAAGTTAGTCTTTATTCTATGGCGACAGGGTGCACGCAAGCAGCACGACCACGAACGAAGCGATACAAGGTGGAACAGCGCGTTTTACGGCAATCGAAGCTGTGTGTGTGTGACGAAGGTGTATGCGCAAAATAGCACGACCACGAACGAAGGTGGAACATCGCGTTTTGGCGTTTAGTGTGACGCGTTTGTTCGCGCAAACAGCACGACCACGAACGAAGCGATACAAGGTGGAACAGCGCGTGTTACACAATCGAGTTGTGTGTGTGCGTGTGTGACGCGTTTGTTATGCGCAAAGAGCACGACGACGATCGTCTTCTAACTGCGCCAGAGCAAACCGATTGTTGAGTACTACATACGTATTGCGCGGGCGTTAAAACTAGAGAAACACGGGATTGCGACGCGACCAGCCGCAGTGTATAGGACTGTACGTACGTACGTTTTTTAATGTGGCCAATCTTAAAAAGGACGATGGCATTTCTGCACCGGCGGAGAAGTGGGAAATCGTGATTAAATTTGGCCGATCATTGTCAAAAGCAAAGGCTTACCCTTAATTAGGGGTTATCCCCTACCTTCTACTGAAACTGCAGCCTCTAGTAGGCTTCATGCACTTTTGTAGTCATGACACCATACGACGATACCCTCTGACGTGGGGCCCAGACTACTGGAGAGCTGGTTGATCAAGCTTGCTCAATATACTTGACCTTTTGTTCTTTCATTATGCTACAGTGCTAGAGCGTAGTTTCTTGCTATTAGTAAACTGGCAAAACAACAAAGCATTGCTACTTTACTCCTCAGTGTTGTGGTTCTTCAGTCAATGACACTAGAGGGGAAAGGAATCGAGATCCAAGCCAAGTGGCAAATTGTGTTTAGTCAGTCTTAAACACCCTTAACTCAATGTTTTAGATGCCTGTGTGGTTGATACCTTGTCTAGTGGAACTTCTTGCCATCCCCAAAATGTGCATAGCACCAGAGGTATAGTTTGACAGCTGTAAGCAGTGCAATTAAGGGAGTGCAGTACCTGTATTGCAGCTTTACACCAGCTAAGATATTGAAGCTTAGGAGTATGTTCATATTTCTCATCTATAGTGTGGCAAGAACTTGTAATCCGCCCTCAAGTTCTGCTGGAGCACAAGCTACTGTTGCTCTTTTGTGCAGCTAGTGTCAGCAGACAAGCTTGCAGTATTGCTAGGTAGAAAAGCACTTAGGCTTCACGACCATCCAAGTCATAAATGAATAAGTGCATGGCTAGAAGTTGTAAATTGCAAGGAACAGTTCAAATGCCATTGAGCATAGTTGCGCTATTGCAATGTATCCTTCGGAGCATTGTACGAGCCATGGTGGTTCCCACATTGTGAAGTGCCACACCAGTGACATATGATAATGATGCCAGCGTGATCCAGTGTGGCTGTACTTTGTTCTATAAAAACTTTTCATGTGTTTTAGATTATATTTAGTGCAGTATCTGAAAGGTTATGCGCAGATGATAGTTGACCTTACAGCCATTTTTTCTATACAGTCCTTCACTTTCCATCAACTTCAGCAAATCATTGAAGCCCCAAAATAACACATTTAATATTGGTATTCAGATTGAACAGTTTCAGTTCTATGTGTATGTTTCAGAGAACTGGACCAAACATCAAGAATGAAAATTTAGCTACCTATTGATGCTGTAGCTTTAGGCTCTGCAGGAACCATTTATCTGCAGCACCCAACTTATCCCGTATTTGATGGATCGTGACAGATGTGTGAAGAAGCACGAGTGTTATGCAGAACAGTTTTCAAGAGGTAATGAACCTCTGCCATATACATAAATAACTGGAAGCCTTCTCCTAAGGAAATGTTCGTGCTCTGCACTGTAACATCGACAAGTCCCTCCCTAAGATAAGGTGATAAAGAGAGCTGGTTTTATGAATCTGTTGTATTTCCACAATTTTAACATGGTATAAGTGAGGCCCAAGGCATAAATGGGACTGTGTGCTGTTCTGTATGCGTGCTGCGCTTATTGTACAGATCAATAGTAGCCAATCAATAGCCATTTTATTGAATATGCAAACTGGATCATATCCTAGGGCCAAGTCACTGTCAATGAAAACTGTTATACTGGCTTTCTGCACTGTTTATTGATCATGGACTTCTTTTTGAGGTGCGATTGAAGTCCCTCAAAATCTTACTTAAACTATGAATTGCAACTGGGAGAACGTGTCCGTTCATTAGGACCACACTTTTTGTATTTAGCTCTCATCATTGTAAACAGCTTCATAATGAGAGGAACCTCAGACGAAATGCTTATTTTTTCCTCGCATCCTTCTTCTGCCTTCTTTGTAAGCACAAACTATGGCCATGTAAACTAGGTAATCTTGCATTTATCCTGTCTACAAGTGCCTCTTTTGACATTCATGCCTGTATTGCCTTTTCAGTGCCTAAAAATTCCCTTTTTCCTTCTTTTCTCATGACTCCATTTTGTTAAACAAGAACCACTGAACAGTAATGAATCTGAACAGTAATGACGAAAGCATTGTGCGGAAATATGCAAGGTGATCAGGAAATGTAAAATGAGTCATACACCCGATTGTAGCAAACTGTTACAGAGAAAACCCATGCAGGTTTCTCGGAAATTCTTCACAAACCTACCACATGCTTCAGACTGCTCCTGTGATTCAGATGTCTGCGATAATACGTAAAAGTAGGTTCTCACGGGCACATCTATTCTCTAGTTCATGAAGTCTTCATTCCAGAGAGCCTCACCATGCCATAACACTAACCCCCGTATTCAGAAATGCATCTTAACTTGAAGCCCATGCTTGACTCGATTTAAATGACGCCTGTCGTGAACACACCATAAGCAATGCAATGAACATCTTGGGCACATTCACACCATACGTCATTTATATCAAGTCAAGCATGAGCTTCAAGATGTATTGCTGAATACGGCAGTAGGACTTGATAAAGGTTGCTATTATTTGTCCAATGTTTCAGTTTTCTCAAGAATATCTAGCTTTTTCTGAATGCTACCAATTCTTGCTTCATTCTCCTTTTCACCACATGTGCTTCATGGCAATCTCTCATCTTTCCATCCCTTCTCCTTTCCCATGCTGTTGGCCAACGTGCAGGTGTTGTCTATGCGCTAGACAGTTACGATGTGGTCAGCAGGCTTTGCATTTCTCTGTCAACTAATTTCTCTCTTTGCTTTTGTGATCAAGTCTGCCTGACCCTTAGCTTACTGTATACAATGAAAACAAAGCCCTTTTTTTTCATGAAATGGGCAAGCACTTGCATCTCTCGCAAAGGATCTTCTAGTAAAGTTTCTCGTTCCTGCAATCACACTGAACATGCACATCCATCATAATTTTTATGCATCTAAAACGCACCGCCAGAAAGAGTAACAAAAACCAGCTATATTTTCAGATAACACTTGTGGCTAAGAAAGCAAACCAACACCAATTATGGGTGGTCTCCATTTTTTTTTTTTTTTCAACATGCAAGGAGCATTGTGCACACACCTCTCAAGCATAAATGGAGCACATATGAGCCATGATGCCTCAATGGCTCCCATGTCTGATCACCCAAAAGAAGGCAGGCCAAACATAAAATTTGTTTTTTGGAAATTCCGTTTATTATAGCTAAAACTTTATCTTGAAAACACAAAAAGTAGTCTTCATTTCAAGACCGTGCAACCTCTGGCTGTATTTTGCAGAGCATGAAAACATGAAAATATACTAAATTGAAATGGCAACAGCAAAGAAACACTGGCTTCCATCTTCTGCAATGCAGAAGAGAGTGACACTGTACACAGTAATCCAAAGTATGGACCCAACTTGGTCGTAGCATACATGCTCTGTGCTGATGCAACTTTAATTAGAACTGAAGTGTGGCATCCACTACTCGCCTGTGTCGTCAAAGGCCATTTCATGTTGCCACACATTCTTTATCCGCTACCTGAAACGATTACATTACACCATGAGGATGACAAAGCTCACATGCATTAGAGGAAAATTGGTTGGCTATCTTGTCTCCCATACAACTCCGCCAAATACCTGCAATTAGTGTAAGTATGCTAGTTCCTTGCACTGTTTCCCATAACATCTTTGTTGAAGGTACTGGGTAACAATATCTCAATCACTTCACAAACTGCGGATATTATTGTTAATTTTTAAAGCGAACAGCTTTATTTGCCTCTCGACAGCACATGGCATAATTTGTTTAATGTAAAAGGTTGAAGCAATTCATCGGCATGCGCTTCACAATGTGCCTTGCAAAGATTCCTCATTAGCAAATATACTGTTTCGAGAGTTTTCATTTCAGTTTGCTGACACAATGACAAGAGACAGGAGGGAAGCTATGAAGCTGCTTGTCTCTCCGCACCAAAAGCCAGCACCTATAGACTCTGCTAAAGATGTACTTCTCAAAATCTGGCTACTCCTTGACCAATCTGTGCAAAAATGTTAAATATGTGAGTCAGAAGCTATGTCAATCGGGCTGCTGCCACTCAAAGGGCAAAGCTCCTTGAAACAGCAAAGCTCAAAAAAGAAGGAAAGAAGAGCACGTGTGAATGTTTCATGCTTTATCATGTAGAATAAAGGTTTCACCAACGCCAGGAATGCCACGCATCAGTGCCAGCGGGAACATCGTCTTGAGAATGGCTCCTTGATTTGGATTACATATTTCAACTAACAATTCTGCTGTATTGATTTATAGGTTGTATTTATGAAATCAGCAGCAATTCTGCTCGTACAGTTTGAGAAATATGCCAAAATTGATGCATGGTTCTTTCACATAAGAATTTGAAGGATAAATTCTAGGAAGCGTTACAAAGGCAGAAACAGTGTTCGAAGGTGTCAGAATGAGGGCCATGAAATGAGGTCCTTGACTAACCGAACAGTGCCGCTGCTGCAGACATTTTAAGCATGAAATGCTTTTAGCTCCTGTTGTCAGCCACCTTCAATGAACCAAAAGCCAGAGTCATTATCCTGTCACTCAAACCAGCTCATCCGGGCAAACAGTCAAGACTGCAATACATATGCTAGTTACTTCCCAAACATGTTACAAAAGATATTGCTTCTGAGTTCTAAATATTTGCTCACAATATCACTCAAGCTGTAACTTCTAGTACGCTGAAGTTTTATTGGTCACTTCTAATAGCGACGTTCAGAGGCAGATACAAGGCACTGTACACTTGATTGTCATTTTTTGGCACTGAGACACAGTTGCTTGTGCTCTTTTCAATGCCAGCAGTCCGCGAGGTCCACGGCGCATCTGGTGGACCGAGACGAGACTTGCAATGGGGTTCTGTCTTTGACAGGAAACTTGCTTCCATATGGACCAATGTACAGTTGCGTGGTGCGGTGGGGTGGGGTGTGCCGTTGGGAATGTACGCTACACCCATTTTAAGATTGTGGCTAGTATCATCTACAATCAATCTGCTTTGTTGGCAGCCATTTCGTGCTTACATCCACTCTCGATTACAGGAGAGCCAGTATTTTTTAGTGTCACCAGAACAGCCTGAAAATGCTCATACAAAATTCTCCAAAGAGCGCAAGCGCTTCCGAGCTTTTTTAGTCTGTACATTCCAGCTATCTGAAATGAATCCAAGAAAGTAGTGGATGTTAAGGATATGATCATAGAGCTATGGCATATTACTTCGAGGTAGATGAAGTGGTACACGAAGGTGTCTTGTGTATTCTATTTCAGTGATAACATCATAGTGAACTGTTGGATAGTGTTCAGGAGAGATGCCGCACTAGTGCAGCCAGCATCAAGTGCAATCAAAATGTGGCTTTGCTGTTGTTCAAAGCAGATATTACATTCGCCCTACAGCAGAAAGGAAACGAAGCAACACCTTTAAGAAGGCAGTCCCCAAACAGCAAAAAAAAAAAGGTTGGAGGACACTTAAGCTGCGCCTTTAAGAGTGGAACACGATAGCATTAAAAGATCCCTGGCTGCTTCTCACGCTTCCGGGCAGCTGCAGCTTATGCTTCTGTAATGTTTTCCTGGAAATGCTGGTGGCAAACGCTATGCACGAAGGCGAGCTTTCTGGGGTGTGCCACTCCTAAGACAGACCTGAAATGGCAGCTGGAAAAGGGGTTTGTGTTTGAGTTTCTGCACAACAGAATTATTTTTTCTCGCATATTCAAATTACAATCCAACGCTATCATGTCTCGAGGTTGTGTGCAAGTCATACTTTATGAATTTTTCACACATTCTACTTTGAGAATTTTAATTCGTTCAGTAACGCCTATGTGCCACGTGGAGGGCCTGCATGAATCGGGATGCATGGTTTGGGATTAATTTTCTCATGAAAAAGGTCGCCAACACCACTGCTGGATTTTCAGCGACATGGGGCCCTGAACGCTACGGCTGTTAATATTGTGAATCAGTTCCAAGCCAACAGCACATGTGCCATGCACAAAAAAAATCAAAGTAGATGCACTTGCGCACTTCCCAAACATTTTTTTACAAGAAAGGCAGAGGAAAAACCTATGCTGCTAAGACATCAGATGAGTAATATGTAAAACATGCAATATAAAGTTTAATTGTACACCCGACAAGGACTATATGGTAACGTAGATTGGAGACGGAGTCTTGCAGAATATACGCTTCTCTTTAATGGCGGGCCAGAACAAGAGCGTGCAGCTTACGCACTTCATCGTCTTTAGTGGCACCGACCTTTGCGCGCACCGTCCTGCGGTGCAGGAGCCCCACATCTTTGTGTCAATTGCCTCCCATGAGAAAAGCGACCGTCTCGGTCGCGTCAAAAAGTTATTTCAGTGACATAAGAAATGGAGCTCCTCAGATGCATCTCGGCATTCACGTATGCGCATAGTATGGTTTCATGCGCACTACGTGAACAACTTCAGCGGGAGGACGACGACAGAGTGAACTGGGGTCAGAACTGTAAGGGACCACTTCGTAGGTCATGTCACAGAGGCGGCGTGTAACCTTGTAAGGACCAAAATACCGGCGTATCAACTTTTTTGAGAGTCCACGGCGGCGGACAGGCATCCAGACCCACATGCAGCCGCCGGTATTGTAATGGATGTCGCGTCGACCCTAGTTGTATCGAAGGGTGTCAGGGCTATTATCAGCCAGTGGTAGCATGGCGTCAAGTGTTGACCTGACGTGGCGCCCGTATACAAGTTTGAACGGTGTAAACTGTGTAGTCTCCTGTACAGCAGTGTTATACACGAAAGTCACATAGGGTAAGATCGCGTCCCACGTCTTGTGCTCTATGTCGACATACACGGAGAACAAATCAGCCAGCGTTCTGTTCAGACGTTCCGTTAATCCATTGGTTTGAGGGTGATATGCAGTGCTCTTGTGGTGAGAGCTATGCGTCAGCTGGAGAACATCCTGCATAAGTTCCACTGTAAATGCTGTACCGCGGTCAGTGATGAGAACAGACGGTGCACCATGTCGTAGGACGATGTCGCGTACAAAGAACTTGGCCACTTCATATGAATTTGCTTGCGGAATAGCTTCAGTTTCGGCGTACCGGGTTAAGTAGTCGGTAGCGACGACTATCCATCTGTTGTGCGAAGAGGTCACTGGGAACGGTCCAAGTAGATCCATTCTATTTGTTGGAACGGTGCTTGAGGAAGGTCCACAGGATGGAGAAAGCCAGTCGGTTTAACTGGTGCTTTCTTGCGGCGCTGACAGTCGCGGCAGGTCTTCATGTACAGTTGCACAGAGGAATAAAACCGGGCCCAGTAATACTTCTGTCGTATCCTTGCCTAAAGTCTTGGCAAATCCCAGGTGTCCCGCACATGGCTCATCATGGCAGGCTCGCAAAATGTCGTGGCGTAGTGCCGATGGCACGACAAGGAGGTACGTATTGGGGCCGCTTCCGCAGTTTTTCCTGTAAAGGACGTTGTTGTACAAGTAGTATGATGATAAGCCGCGCACGAGCGAGCGGGGTAAAACACCTTCAACTCCTTGGAGGTGTTCAATCCGCGGCAGCAGCTCAGCGTCAGCGCACTGGTGCTCAGCCATCTTTATGGCGTCGATAACGCCGACAAATGGCAAGTCATGGTCAGGGTCCGATGAGGTCGTAGAGAGTGGTGCACGTGACAAACAGTCAGCGTCACTGTGCTTCCTGCCAGATCAGTAGACAACTGTAATATCATACTCTTGTAAGCGCAGGCTCCAATGGGCTAGTCTGCCTGAAGGATCTATTGAGGTTGGCAAGCCAGCACAGGGCGTGGTTGATCGCTGACAGCGTTAAAGGGTTTACCTTACAAGTAGGGTCAGAATTTGCCAATTGCCCACACAACCGCTAAGCATTCCTTTTCAGTAGTTGAGTAGTTTTTCTCAGCCTTGGTGAGACTGCGGCTTGCATAAGCAACGGTGCGTTCCGCACCAGCTTGCCACTGCACAAGTGCCGAGACTCGCATTGCTGGAGTCAGTATGGATTTCAGTGTCACCGTCTTCGTTGAAATGAGCAAGTATCGGGGCCTCTTGCTGCTGCTCATCAAGACTGCTGCTGCTCATCCGCCCAAATGAAAGGCACATCGTCGCATGTAAGCCCTGTCAGAGGCTCAGCAATTCTCGAGAAGCCCTTGACGAAGCGCCCATAATATGCGCACAAACTAAGGAAGCGTTGGACAGCCTTCTTGTCTGTGGGTGGTGAAAACTCGGCGACGGCAGCTAACTTGTCGGGGTCTGGTCGGACGCCTTGAGGACCAACGACATGGCGAAAAAATTTGAGCTCTTGGAACCTGAAGTACCATTTCTCAGGCTTGATGGTGAGGCCGGCAGTATGGATCGCAGTGAGGACACTCTCGAGTCATGTGAGATGTTCGTCAAACGTGCTCGAGAACACGACGACATCGTCCAAGTATACGAGGCAGGTTTGCCGTTTGAGTTCAGCAAGCACGGTATGCTGGTGGTATTAAAGGTGGCAGGTGAGGAACAGAGACCGAAGGGGAGAACTCTGAACTCATAAAGCCCATCAGGTGTCACAAATGCTGTTTTTTCACGATCCTGTTCATCAACTTCGATTTGCCAATATCCTGATTTAAGATCCAACAAAGAAAAAAACTTGGCATGTTGTAGACGATCCATTGCGTCGTCGATGTGTGGCAATGAATAAACATCACGCTTGGTGACACGGTTCAACTTTCTGTAATCTACACAGAAGCGTAGTGTGTTGTCTTTTTTTCTGACTAACACTGCAGGGGAGGCCCACGGGCTGGTGGATGGCTGGATCACGTCGTCTTGGAGCATCTCTTTCACCTGATGCTTGATCGCTTCCCTTTCCACTGGAGACCCTCTGTAAGGATGCTGACAGACAGGACGTGCAGACTCGTCCGTAATAATGTGGTGCTTTGTGATGGACGTGCGCCGCACTTTGGATGACGTTGAAAAACAGTCCACAAATTCATTCACAAGACTCAGTAGACGGTCTTTCTGATGGTCTGGCAGAGCGGCATTAAAGTGAATCCGTTCTTTTAGGCTGGGTAACCCAGATTGCTGAGACGATGCGGTTTCCAATGTGGCAATGTCAGTAACGCTGGTGATTTCGCGAGGAAATGAGCTCAGTTCAGCCATTTCGTTCGTCGCGGTACATGCCGATACTTGTTGCTAAAGTTTGTTAGCAAAATGACTGAACATTTGTTTTGCACCCGAAGAAGCCCTCTGGCTATACAAATGTGGCGCTCAAGAAGCAGGGGCATGTTTGCCTCAGCAATTCCTTCGGCGGCGTCCTCCATGTCGCATCGGACAAGGGTAAGCACGCTACTCTTGGGTGGCAACGTGATGTGATCGTCAGTTACGCAAAGCGCGATGTCACGGTCGTTGTCATTACTGTTCGCCATGGCTTGCGTAGTCGTGAAGCTGACTCTAGACTCTTGCAGGTCGATGATGGCACTGTTCGCCTCAAGGAAATCCATGCCGAGTATAAGGCCCTTTAAACATTCAGGAAGAATGACGAAGTCGCCGATGTACGTGAAGCCCTGCATGTTGACTCGTGCCGTGCACCGACCCATTGGAGTTATGAGATGCCCTCCTGCAGTACGAATCCGAGTTCCGGTCCATTGCGTCGAAACTTTGTTCAGCATACACGCCAGATTCTGGCTCATGACAGACGTGTCTGCACCCATGTCGATTAACGCTGTGACTTCGTGGTCATCTATGGTAACTCGTACGTCGCAGGATACTGACACGGAACTACACTGCTTTCTCTGCATCTCAATTACGTCATATCGCGGTCGTCGTAGTGGAGGATCTTCAGCGTTCGCAACGTCAGCAACCTCACCTGCGCAGGTCGCTGGACTTAGTTTTCCTGGGAGGCAGGGCTGGGTGAGCGACGCCTTGTTGCTCTCGATGTGAGGAGGGGGCTGGAAGACCAGTTTCGGGCGGGTGACGGTGACCGGGGTTTAAGGAATCGTGGAGCAAACAAGGTCCTGGCCTCTGCGAGGTATGCTTCAAACTCCAGGGGGCGTTCACCATTGCACGGGCACGGTGCATTCAGTGAAAATCCAAGGAGCCCAGCTCGACGGTAAGGACACGCCCTGTAGAGGTGATCAGCTTCATCGCAATAAAAATACAAGGGCCTCCGGTCTGCGGTGCGCCATACGTCGCTCTTGCGGGGTGGTCGTGTTTCAGCCATGAATGGCGTGCGGCGAGGCCTGAAGTCGCCAGTCGCTTGTTCAACGGCGTGCACACCATGAAAGTCCGGGACGTCGCTCACATCGCGAAAAATACGAACTCCACGTTGCTTCCGCATACGACATGCAAGGTTGTGGCTGCCGTACCTCGTGCTGTGGTGTCTCGCTTCACTCTGGGACTTCGACTGACTGCCTGATTTCCTCCCGGACGACCTCAGCCAGATCAAGCCGCTGTACCGATGCTGGAGCCACCTGAAGATTTTGAAGCTACTCTCGAACGATAAACCTAATGAGCTCCCGCAAGGCGTCGGTATTGTCCAGGGGTATAGCGAGAGAGTCATGCGATAGGGTCGACACGTCGCGGTTCTGCCTTGTTCGCTGCTGCAGTGCCTTTTCCATTGATACGGCTTCCGCGAGAAACTCTGCAACAGTCTTTGGTGGGTTGCATATTAGGGCACCGAATAACTCTTGCTTGACACTGCGCATCAAGTTCCTGAGCTTCTTTTCTTCCGGCATGGATAGATCCGCGCGTCGGAAAAGTCGGCATATATCTTCGAGAAACATTGCGACGCTTTCATTCAGCCTCTGTACTCTCGCCTAAATTGCAGATTCAGCTCGCTCCTTGTGATCGAAGCTGGCGTATGTGCCGATTAGCTGTTGTCAGAATTCGTCCCATGTCGATAGGGCACCGCTTCACGATTCTCAAACCATGTCCACACATAGTCCTTGAGGGCAAAGTAGCCGTTCCATAGTTTGCGCTCTGGAGTCCAGCCGTTGAATTCTGCAACACGCTCAAAGTGATCGAGCCAGTCCTCTACATCCTCAAAGGTGTCCCCATGAAAGGACGTGGGGATTCGTGGCTGGTTGAGGACGACCTCGGTCGGCGCGGTCGAGGAAGATGGAACCGATGTATTCGTCCTTCTTACTTGACTGCGTAGAGGCTCATGCTCAGGCGGCAGTCCTTGAAGTCGGCAGCTTGTCCGTACTTGCACAGTAGTCAGCTTGACCGGACTTCGTACTGGGTTTGTAGGCGGTGTTCGATCTGGGAGTGGTAGCACGTACCCCGCACCTCCACCAGAAAAATGTAACGCAGATTGGAGACGGAGTCTTGCAAAATATACGCTTCTCTTTAATAGGGGGCCAGAACAAGAGCGTGTAGCTTACGCACTTCGTGTTTCATAGCGCCGACCTTTGCGCGCGCCGTTCTGCGGTGCGGGAGCCCCACATCTTTGTGTCAATATGCACCAATTGCACGCAGAATTGACGTCAACTCAGGGTGAAGGTCGCTTTCCAAGTTCTACCTGGTGTTGTCTACAGGCAACAAACGCACTGCTGAAGAAGCTTACACAAGCATTTTTCATTTTCCTTCACTGTCTTTAGTCTCTGTGTATTTTGTACATTCCCACCAAACCTAAATGTTTTCCCTGGGGTTTTTCATGTTTCATCCCTAACAGTTAATGCTCATTACAGTGTTGAAGATGTTTGCATGCTTTTTTCTTCTATGCACCACACTTAAAGAAGAGCCATCCTGTCAGCCACCTAGGTCTACTCCTTTTGCTCAACTACATTTTGGAGCCCAATGACGAGAAAGACTTCTCTAGCATACCTGAAGGTGATGAAGTAGAACAGGATTAGCGGCTGCGTGAGATATTTGAAGACATAATGATTTTTTTTCCAGACAAGATTTGAAACATGAGTTCCAAATTTATTAGCTTTCTTTTACCATTTTTTATAAGGCTATTGAGTAAAACCATCTTCATCTTCAATTACTGACTGAATTAATCTTTCATAGTAGCAACATTCTTGTATCATATAGCGTGTGTTGATGTTGGGCAGTGTTTTCGCAATAACAGCCTTTAGAGAGTTTTTATCTATATGTAGCTGTTCGTCAGTCTTCTTCCCAGTAACACCTGCCATACATAGTGGCATGCAGATTGAAGTGTTCGGAACTAGGAATGCTACATTGAGGTTGATGTGGCTTCAGAAATTTACCACCAGACACTCGTGAGCCATGCAGGGGTTGTGGAAGCAAATAAATTACATAGGGTGGTGCCTAATGACATCGTGCCCAAAAAGCTTTACTATGTCACCTAGGGCTGCTTGGCTAAGGCCATAATCGGCTTTTGAGGGTTCTCACTCGTATCACCCCCTACCTCCCGGAGGAACTCAACCACTTGAATGGCACCTTGCCACGGGCATCAGTTATTTCTTTTTGTCAGAGATGATTATTAGACACGATTTCTTGTATCAACCTGAAAACAATGTGGTTCGTGACATTTCAAGAAGGTGGTGATCTCCAAGTTACTGTGGTCACTGTGTAAGGCGACTAGCACAACATCAAGTTCCATCTCGTGCATCAGGCAGAATGCTGCTATTTCCAAATAAATTTGCTAAATAGGTCACAGAGGTGATTGTGAAGGTGAAGTCGAGCGCTTACAGATTGAGAATGTTAATGGTTAAGGAGATTCAAAGCCGCATCCTCAAATACTCTGCGCAGCTTGCATGACAATGTTGAAACTCAAGCCTGCGTCCTTTGGACTAATATTTCACTGTTTTGTATGGCTACTTTTATAGAAGACAAAAGCCAAACTTCTCCAGGTTTAAGATTGGTTTTACAACAGCTATGACAGAGCCAACTCCTTGGTGCACGCTTATGGTAGTGGTGACGAAGCCATCAGGAGCACTCTACACTTTTATGGATTATACAAAAACTGAACAAGCAAGTTCTATGAGCATCATATCCAATTCCTGCAGTAGAGCATACCCTTCAGATACTACGAGTCACAGCTTGGTGTATGAAAAATTGATGCCCAAATTCAGGGTTTTGGCAAATCCCTGAGAAATGACGGAAAGTTCTTGACCACCTTTACAGCACCATTCCATTGGTTTCACTTTAACTGCTCATGCGATTTGGTATCTGGCGTGCCCCAGATCAAATACAATGGTATATGAATGATATTCATCCAGAACTTACATGTGTTGCTTGTCATATGGTCGAGGTTATCAGTTGATGCTCAACTAAACAGCAACACAACAAACTCTGCAGTACATTTGAGGGCACCCACTGGGCAAGAGCTGCCATCAACAAAGAGAAATATAAGTTTGGCATCACAATAATATCCTACTTGGGGCATATCATGAACGAAAACAAGCTCAAAGCTGTCACAGACATGCCAAGACCATCCTCCAGAACTACAGCTGCTAATGGGCATGACCACCTATCTAGGTTTATTCGCTCCTAACATGACAAACACTACACCCATTGCCCAGCATGCTGTTTTCAAAGCATGGTTTATCTGGAACCCACACAGGTTCAAGAATTCTCAAAATGGAAAGAAATACTTTCTTCAGATCCAGTGCTTGGCTGGCGCTCCTCAAAATGAGAAACCAGCTGCTAATCACAGCTGATGCTTTGTGCTGTGGTCTAGTTGCAGTGCTCAGCCAAAAGCAAGACGATGGGCAACATGTTACTAGATACGCCTCAAGATATTTTGCAGAGACAGAATGCCTGGCTATGCCTAGATATAGAAAGAAGTGCTTTCTTTCTTGCAAGCTTGAGATAAATTCTATAAATGGGGCAACAATCTGTTTCCCAAATCATAAAATGCACACATGATTGATACATTATGAGGCATAATGTACATCTTAGGCAAAGACTTTCCCGCAGCTGATACACTGTCAAGTTCTCATGTGAAGGAGAATAACAGGCACCAGAAGGGCCTACCAAGATTGAAGGCTATGCATGCTGCCTCTCCCCACCTTCTTTACAAGAACTGAAGAAAGAACAAGTACTAGATTAATGCTGCTGCCAACTTCGCATCTTCACTTGAAAGAGCTGGCCAAGGTGTTGCAAAGTCTGAAAGAATTCTGGCTTCACAAGGACGATGTAGTGCAAGACATGTTGACATTGTGGCAACAAAACCATCACGCCCAAGAAGCTACAGGAGCTTACCCACCCAGCACTTCTCACTTGAAGGCCACTTTGGAATCAATAAATGCCTAGCAAGACGACAAAGTACTGCATCATAAATACATACAAACAGCAAATGTCTTCAAGTCATGTCATGCATGCTAGCACCACAGGGCTAAGAGAAGGGTGACACTCCTGCAACTGGGATTCTGAGAAAAGCTGTTACAGAAGTTCACCATGGACATATTTTCTATTGGAGGGGTGCGGTGGCTCATCATAACAAAATACTAGTAAGGGTATCCTGAGCTAGTACTGGCTAGTTTGACAGGACCTGTGGTTGTGACTCAATGCCTCATTGTTTTCACAAGGCGTGCAATAGTGTAGTGGCCGTGAACCACAACAAACTGTAGCTTGGAAAAGGGCGCAGCTCGCTGTTCGCAGAATTCATAAGAATTCCAACAAATGGCATGCAGTCCACACTACCGACACCGCAGTGATCTCACAGAAGTCACTGTAAACTTATCCAAGAACTCCCTTGAGACGTCAGGTGATGCCTACAAGACACGATTATAGACTGAGCCTTCTGAAATATAGCTCCTCGTTAGTGCAAATGCTTACGAGCCGAAGGCTTAGGACTACACTTCAAGCTACTGCAGACAGCTTTCCACAACTCCCGGACCGGAGGAAAATGAAAGTGCATGAGCAAAAGTGCTGGCAGAAACAGAAAACTTACTCTGATGTTGGGCATGGCATGCAAGATCTACCCAATTTGTATCCAGACATTAATGTCCGAGTAGTTGACCTGGAAAATGCAGGCACACTTCAGCAGCCAGGAGATAAGCCCAGGTCATAGTGGATAGAGACGGACAAAAGGACCATTTATCTCAAACAGGACACAACCAGTGCCACTGCCTCTGGCTACATAATCAAGGGTTCGACGAAATTTCGTCTGATCAGGCATGGAAACGGGAAAAAAAAAAAGAAAATGTGATCTAAGAAATAATAGTCACACGACTATTATTTGCCAAACATACGCAGGAACATAGTCACAAGATTGACTGGGACAATGCCACTGTTGTTGCCAAAGAAAAGAACATGTCATCCCGGCGGCTGCTAGAATCGCTAATCATTCAATCAACGCCAGCTACGATGAACCAGACACCAGGGACTATGCCTGCCATTTACGCATGTTTGTTACGTCACGTGCTGGCTACATAAGTGACGACGATTTCCTGTCCAACTCAGTGAATAAGGAGCCCGTATGCAGTTCCAAAACGTCGGGTTATACATCAGACTTGGTCAGTGACCGTGAACCCCCCTTCACGTCTCTGGCTAAGGGAGAACACAAGCAGCCACAAGACTGTACCAAAGAGGTTCCGTTTTGTAGAGATCCTGGGCATCAACACCATAGAAGTGGACAATGCATAACACCAACTAAGCAGTAAGCAACATGACCCTTTTTATACAGGGAAAGATGTGCTACAAAGATGCTCGTACTACTGTAAGGCTAATGTGCATGCTTGTAGAAAATGATCACAATAAAAAACTCACCTCTTGCTTTGTGCTCAATGTTGAGGCTACTATTCTGAATCACAATTACTTTATCCCACCTAGCTAACAGTTTGCCAAATCTCAAAGAGGTTTTAATAAGAATTCTGTCTCGACTACCCGAAACGCTAGTCTGTGTAGTAGTGTTACACAGTGTTGGGTTCAAATCTGCCATAATCATGAATCCGAATGAACTTGCCCACATTTCAGTTATTCTGCAAAAGTATTTGGCATCACTTCGTTGCTTCTATACGCACCGAGGCAATCACAGCTGTGAAACACATTTAGGTCGTACTGAAGATGTTTTCGGATTCCTGATTAATAAGAATACAGCTGGTAACGTAGAGGACTTCTATAGCATTAACGAGAGGGTGGCAGGTCTCGTTGCGACACTTAATAAGAGGTACAAATTGAAGGTCGTACAGGTCTACGCCCCTACATCCAGTCATGATGACCAGGAAGTCGAAAGCTTCTATGAAGACATGGAATCGGCGATGGGTAAAGGCAAAACAAAATACACTATACTGATGGGCGACTTCAATGCCAAGGTAGGCAAGAAGCAGGCTGGAGACAAGTCAGTGGGGGAATATGGCATAGACACTAAATATAGCAGGGGAGAGTTACTAGTAGACTTTGCAGAACAGAATAATATGCGGATAATTAATACCTTTTTCTGCAAGCAGGACAGCCGAAAGTGCACGTGGAGAAGCCCGAATGATGAGACTAGAAATGAAATAGACTTTATACTCTGCGCAAACCCTGGCATCATACAAGATGTGGACGTGCTCGGCAAGGTGCGCTGCAGTGACCATAGGATGGTAAGAACTCGAATTAGCCTAGACTTGAGGAGGAAATGGAAGAAGCTGGTACATAAGAAGCCGATCAATGAGTTAGCGATAAGAGGGAAAATCAAGGAATTCCGGATCAAGCTACAGAACAGGCATTCGGCTTTGACTCAGGAAGAGGACCTTAGTGTTGGAAGCAATGAACGACAATCTTGTGGGCATCATTAAAAAGTGTGCAATAGAAGTCGGTGGTAACTCCGTTAGACAGGATACCAGTAAGCTATCGCAGGAGACGAAAGATCTGATCAAGACACGTCAATGTATGAAAGCCTCTCACCCTACAGCTAGAATAGAACTGGCAGAACTTTCGAAGTTAATCAACAAGCGTAAGACAGCTGACATAAGGAAGTATAATATGGATAGGATTGAACATGCTCTCAGGAATGGAGGAAGCCTAAAAGCAGTGAAGAAACTAGGAACAGGCAAGAATCAGATGTATGCGTTAAGAAACAAAGCCAGTAATATCATTACTAATATGGATGAGATAGTTCAAGTGGCAGTACTAGTGGCACCCACAACGATAATGGAAGAGAGAATAGTCAAGAGAAATTTGAAATCCCACAAGTAACGCCGGAAGAAGTAATGCTTTGGGAGCTATGCAAAGGGGGAAGGCAGCTGGGGTGGATTACGTAACAGCAGATTTGTTGAAGGATGGTGGGCAGATTGTTCTAGAAAAACTGGCCACCCTGTATACGCAACGCCTCATGACCTCGAGCATACCGGAATCTTGGAAGAACGCTAACATAATCTTAACCCATAAGAAATGGGACGCCAAAGACTTTAAAAATTCTAGACCGATAAGCTTACTGTCCGTTGCCTACAAAGTATTTACAAAGGTAATCGCAAATAGAATCTGGAACACCTTAGACTTCTGTCAACCAAAGGACCAGGCAGGATTCCGTAAAGGCTACTCAACAATAGACCACATTCACACTATCAATCAGGTGATAGAGAAATGTGCGGAATATAACCAACCATTATATATAGCTTTCACTGATTACGAGAAAGCGTTTGATTCAATCGAAACCTCAACAGTCATGGAGGCATTACGGAATCAGGGTGTACACGAGCCGTATGTAAAAATACTGAAAGATATAATGCCTCACATCAACCATGGTCCTCCATAAAGAAAGCAACAAAATCCCAGTAAAGAAAGGATTCAGGCAGGGAGATATGATCGCTCCAATGCTATTCACAGCGTGCTTACAGGAGGTATACAAAGACCTGGATTGGGAAGAATCGGGGATAAGAGTTAATGGAGAATACTTTAGTAACTTGCGATTCGCTGATGATATTGCCTTGCTTAGTAGCTCAGGGGACCAATTGCAATGCATGCTCACTGATCTGGAGAGGCAAAGCAGAAGGGTGGGTCTAAAAATTAATCTGCAGAAAACTGTTTAACAGTCTCGGTAGAGAACAGCAGTTTACGATAGGTTGCGAGGTACTGGAAGTGGTAAGGGAATACATCTACTTAGGGCAGGTAGTGATCGCGGATCCGGATCATGAGACTGAAATAATCAGAAGAATAAGAATGGGCTGGGGTGCATTTGGCAGACATTCTCAGATCATGAACAGCAGTTTGCCATTATCCCTCAAGAGAAAAGTGTATAACAGCTGTGTCTTACCAGTACTGACGTAGGGGGCAGAAACCTGGAGGCTTACGAAAAGGGTTCTACTTAAATTGAGGACGACGCAACGAGCTATGGAAAGAAGAATGATGGGTATAATGTTAAGGGATAAGAAAAGAGCAGATTGGGTGAGGGAACAAATGCGAGTTAATGACATCTTAGTTGAAATCAAGAAAAAGAAATGGGCATGGGCAGGACATGTAATGAGAAGGGAAGATAACCGATGGTCATCAAGGGTTACGGACTGGATTCCAAGGGAAGGGAAGCGTAGCAGGGGGCGGCAGAAAGTTAGGTGGGCGGATGAGATTAAGAAGTTTGCAGGGACGGCATGGCCACAATTAGTACATGACCGGGGTTGTTGGAGAAGTATGGGAGAGGCCTTTGTCCTGCAGTGGGCGTAACCAGGCTGATGATGATGATGAAGATGTCAAAGGCCATGTAACATATGTGCTGAAAGGAGCAATGACAACTTACGACATTGACAGATGCCATTCAAATGAGCGTTGCTGTGCCAGTCGAAATTGCTGCTTTGACATTGGCTAAACTTGAGACAGAATAGCATGAGGCAAAGTGAAAAGAGAACAAAGGTGCATTTTTGGAGCTACATCGCCTCATTGCTCCAATGCCCAAGCATTTGATAATTCATTCATACAATGCGACGGCCTACGCAAAGCCACGTTTGGATGAACCAATGTCTGCTTTCAAACAACACAAAATTCCACTTTTTCACGCACTAACCAAGAACTGGCAGGTTTGAGGATTTACGAGTGTCAAGAAATATTGAATCTGTCATTCATATGTGTACACTTTGTCGCATTATCTTCGTATTATCAAGTGTATGCTTGAAAGCGCAGACACTAGTGCTGGCTTGCTAGCTAAACGCACTTTCAAGTGGCAGCTGGTGATAGAAATCTTCGAGCATTTGTCTATAAAAACGTTCGCGTAGATTTCGCTGTATGCTCATGCGCTTTCACTGCAACGCACTGCGTGACCTCTGCCTGTCAGGCCAAGCAGAAGAGCGCCAAGGGACGAAAATTCTTCATTTGGCACTGTAAATACGTATGTCTCTATTATAGTGTGCCTGTATATATACTTCGGCGACGGCAATGATGCCAGCGCTTGCAACAGTCGGCCAATTTAAAGAGCGTGTCACAGCGTTCGCTCTCCATGTGTACAATCTAACACGGCGAGTCTCTTTTTGCATGCGGAAGCAGCCTTCTGGATCTAAAAACACTGATATCGCGCGCGCAACAGAACAAAGGGGCGGTAGTGCGCATAAGGTTAAAATCGTAGTCCGCAAGATATGGGCTATAAATAACGGCTCAAACACGTTACAGATGGGTGTCAATTTAAGGCGTGCAGAGCATTTAAAGCGTACTTTTAGCGAGGACTTCAGGCGGCGTGAAAAATGATGCCTATTCATGCATAAATAACACAAAAAAAAATTATGTGCGCCCCAGATGAGTTGAAAGTGGTCGCAAACAGCTACCTTACCTGTCTATGTGAATGACAGGTGCAGCCTCTGAGCTTCTATACGATCTCTATTCGGTATTCTATTGGGTACAAGAAAGAGTTATTACGCGGAAGGATAAGGAACAGCTTGGGATAACCAAGAAAGCTTAGATGTACCATCGAAGCTCCCATGTTACGCTCACGTCCACGCTCACATCCAATTGACAGGAAGCCGCCATGACACATTTTGACTACCGGAAACAGATGGCGCTTAGAGCCCTAGAATGTTAGAGTTACTTTAAAGAATCTTGAAACAGTTTTTCGTTTAAAACTTTTTACGTATTGCTTATTTTAATTGCCAGTTTTCGTTTTCTGTCCAAAGAATTGCCAACAAAAAGTACGATTTACAAACGGTTTATTATCACGAATGGCAGCGAAAACCGAAACCGAAACCAGGGCGACGCACTCGTTGTGGGTACAGTTTTATTAACCTCGATCAATGCCTCGATGATAGTGCAACGAAGCCAGAACATATGTGTACAAGGGCGATGGGTGCTACATTCATAAGAACAATATCTCGACATTGGACAATGCTGCATAACATAAGCTTGCAGCTGTAGTTTTCACACATTTTTTACACATGGTACGCTTCGGTTCTTTTCGGATTTACTCTCGGACACATTTTAAACTGCGCCACTACGCACATGCCAATATTTCGTCACAATTTCTTTAATGCGGCATTTAGTTCATCGAGTACACCGACAAAACTTGCGCGGAAATGCTTTCGAGCACCTGTCTCAGCAATCCCCGCCGCACTCCGCTTCCCCCCCCCCCCTTTCTTTTTCTATACCACCGCTAATTAATGCACATGTGTTAACCTCCGCATACAAATCACTCGTGGTGTGTCCCTTATTCACTCCGAATTAAAAGTCGGTGCTGTAAACTTACGTACGTACAGTCCTATACACTGAGGCTGGTCGCGTCTCAATCCAGTGTTTCTCTAGTTTTAACGCCCGCGCAATACGTATGTAGTACTCAACAATCGGTTTGCTCTGGCGCAGTTAGAAGACGATCGTCGTCGTGCTCTTTGCGCATAACAAACGCGTCACACACACGCACACACACAACTCGATTGTGCAACACGCGCTGTTCCACCTTGTATCGCTTCGTTCGTGGTCGTGCTGTTTGCGCGAACTAACGCGTCACACACGCAACTCGATTGCTCTGCACGCACCAAACGCCAAAACGCGATGTTCCACCTTCGTTCGTGGTCGTGCTATTTTGCGCATACACCTTCGTCACACACGCAACTAAACTGCTCTTTGCACACCAAGCGCGTCACACACACACAACTTCGATTGCCGTAAAACGCGCTGTTCCACCTTGTATCGCTTCGTTCGTGGTCGTGTTGCTTGCGTGCAAGCGCAATGAACCGCCCACCCTGTTGCTCCAGCGGGTTAAACCCTGCGCTATGGTGTATTTCTATGGGCCCCACGCGCGCGCGCATAGGGGCTAGGGCGTTTTCAGGAGCTAGGCGCGTTTTTTACACGACAACTGGGGACCTATGCTCCCCTAGGGCGAAAAGTTACCTAGATATATAGTTCCCGTTGGTGCCGCGGGGGCGGCGCTGCAGTCGACCGGCTGCACAGGCGAGCGAATGTAAATGCGCTGGCGGGATACGGGGATCCGCTGTCACTGGATCTCGGAGCACAGTACGCACATGAACCTCGAAGTTGGAAAAGTGTACTCCGATGTGGCAGAATACAGGACGAATTCAAGCATATGGTCAAGGTCCGGAATATGGGCTTCGGCTAACCACATGCCTCCTTCAACATGGTGGGAGGGAATCTGCACGAGTAAAACAGTGATGCCTCTGGCTCGAAACATTTTACAGATTCCAGCATCATCAGCTGCTTGTGAGTGGAACTGGTCCGACTTGGCCAACATTCATACTCTGCGTATACGAACAGGCTGCGTAATGAAACGGTGCAAAAGCTTGTTTTTGTACACGCACATCTCAACATAATGAAGAATGCTACAGATGAAGTCAGTGATATTGACTCTGAATAAGAGGTAGAACTTCATCGTTTTAACATCTCGACCAATGTTTCCATAGTCGAAGCCACGACAAAATATCCACAGAAGAGACATTTCAGTGTTCTTTGTTCCTTGTTTGAAGTGCCGTAACAATTATAGGAAGCCGCACCGATTCACAGAGAACTGAACGCGTTCGCGGTGATACTTCTGGTCTGCCTTCGATCTGTTAAACCCTGCATTCCTTTGTGAAAAGGCAGAAAGCATTTCACTCCTGTTATTTACATAAGGAGAGTTATGGCTTTTGACATTTGCCAATAAACTACTGCCGTATGCTAAAGAAAATTTGTTCTTTTCCATTTTTTCCAAAATTTCGGGAAAAAAACGTGAAATAAACAGGTTTTTTTCCGATTGCTCAAAATTTCCGGAAATTTTGCATCTCTAGTCAAGACTGATGGCGGAAGTGACGGCAACCTTGATAGCTCCGCGCTCTACGAAGAAACGCCGCAATCGACGCTACTGTTGTGTTGTAACTTGCCGTGAACGTGAAGGACTGAGTAACAACATTCAGTTTTACCCATTTCCATCGCGATCGTATGAAGGGGAAAGGCGAGGCAGGCCGTTCAATGTGTTGTGTAATTTAATTACTTGCATTCCCCACAACACAGCGGCTCGCTTGAGAAAGCGCGATAATGTTGTTCTGCTGTAATTGTGTTGCGTAGCTCTGGCGGAGGACCATGCAACCAAGCAAAAACTTCAGAATGTGCAGCCGCCACTTCGTTGGCAACAGAAAAAACAATGTTTCGAACCATCCTGTGTATGTGCTATCGATATTTTCCATCCGCCTCCGCTTGACTCAACAAGTGGAACGGAGAGATTTGGCAGGTCAGTTTAACCAAACATTTGGGTTTGTTTATGAATTCAAAATCCTGTGCTAGAGCATCGTTGTATCACGAGCTCATTTTTCGTTTCGGTATTTTGTATGTCTTGCACCGATACAACAAGCACGTTTCGCAATGTGCTGAGCCTGCTTGACTGCGTTTTTCAAATGTGAGCAATAAAGTTGCTGTAGGAGCACTGGATGAGTAATTGCGAAGTAACGCATGTGTGTAAAAAAAATGTTGCATTTATTTACGTTTACTTGTGCGCGTATGTTGCTTGAAGCGCCTGCGAAAAGTTCAAAGGTACTGAGCGATGCTGTAGCTCCTCCGAGACAGAAAAATGCGCTGCGCAGGCATCGTAGCAAGCTTACTTTCATTATGTTTGCATACTGTTTGCTACCTTGGAAAACGTTTTCTGTTTGCTGCCCTGAAAAAGGCTATGGAAGGATTTACTCTCTGTAAATAATTGCGAGAAAAAACATTATGCTAAAATTCATAAAAATATGAGATACTCAAGTCTTGTGTTCAGGATATTTTCAATATGAACCAATTTGAATGCTTAGATTTTTATGCTGATACGCCTGTAAACAAACCTGATGCTCTCTGTACTTGCGAGTTGCAGCACGCCAAAATAACACCTAAGGCTTCTTTTATATTGTACACATACTTCACCCTGCTGAGCTTCCTCCCTTTCCGAAGCATGGATAGGCGGAAGAAGCTTTCCAGGTCCTTGATTTTTAGGAAACTGTGCCTCAACACAACCGAAAGAGGAGGGTCCATTGTGGCCTATGCACCTTTGCTTGCGGACAGCTCTTTTTGCACTACTCAGTTTGTGCCAAGGCTGCGATGAGGGCGCTCGTGACAGGTTTTTCCGCAGCGCCGCCTGGGCAGAGTCTGAGGTCTATGCTCTCTCTCTCGTTGGTTGTGGCACTAGCACTGTATATTGAACAGCAGCACACGTGCTATGTCTTGTTGCTTGTGGAGATGGCGTTGTAGGTTGAACGCCAGCGCGCATGCTCTCTCGTTTCTCGTAGTGACAGCGCTGTATCTTGAATGGCAGCGCGCATGCTCTGTCTCGATCATCATGGCGTTAGCGCTGTAGAACGGCAGCGCGCTTGCTTGCTCCCTCTCATTGGTCGTGGCGTAAGCGCTGTGTCTTGAACAGCAGCGCACACGGGCTCTCTGGTTGGTCGTGGCGATAGCACTGTATGTTGAATGGCAGCGTGCGTGCTCTCTTTGCTTGTGGCACTAGCGCTATATGGTGAACGGCAGCACCCGTGCACTGTGTGGTTGGTCGTGGCGCTAGCGCTATATTATTTTATTTATTTACAAATACTGCTATCTCATTTAGAGACATAGCAGAGGTGGGTTACATAACTTATGAACACAACATGTCAACCAACATGGTTAGGCAGTTCTTTCTGAAATTGATTAGTCGACAATGAAGGCAGAGAACCATCTAAGTTATTCCATAATTCAACAGTGTGTGGAAAAAAAGAAAACTTGTAGCAATTGTAAGGAAGAAGAAGTGCGCCGTGCAGAGCGCCGCAGCCGGATCGCCAATGCTACTGAAGTGGGGCTCGGGCTAGACGCTGTTCCTGGTGTGACTGGCTAAGTATACGCTGTTGCGTCTTGTCCGCGTCCATCGTGCCGTCCACAGCCGTGTCGTAGTTCTTTGCCATAATTGGTGGAGGTTTGCTGGGTCTCCTGTCATCCTGGAATTGCGCAGCCGGACTCTCCCTGCCATCATGACCACCGCAAGCGCCACGAGCTTACCACCACCTGCTCCCCAGTCCTCCGTATGCCCCGGCACACTCCGTCAGCGGGACCCTCCCATCTTCAGCGGCTCCGCCTCCGATGCCTAGCCCTGTTTTTACCCCCACACCGCCACGACCTCCAGCCCATCGAGTATTTAATCCCTGGCGCACACCGGACAATCGGCCCATCTGCTATTCGTGCGGTTTTCCCGGACACGTTGCACGCCTGTGCCGCCGCCGTCCACTTCATCCACGTGAGGACCCCCGCACAGCCGCGTACGACCATCCTTTGTCTTACGCTCCAGACCGCGATTTACCCCTTCCCCGCCCAAGCGTTCGCCCAGTTTCCGACCGCCGTTCTCCTTCTCCTCGTCGTCGCTCGCTCTCCCCGATGCGTCGACGTGCCTCTACCGCTGACACGGAAAACTAAGTGGCGCAGTTCCCGAGGCAAGAACTGCGTCATCGTCACAACGCTCAAGCCCTCTTCTTTCGCCGCCCAACGTTATTGATGTTGCTGTTGAAGTGTCTCCGTTCCTGCCCTCATTGACGCAGGTGCCGCCATATCTGTAATTGCCGAAAAACTATGCCGCTCAATACGAAAAGTCACGACACCTTTCTTCGGTCCTTTACTCCGCACAGCCACAGCACAGCACGTCCAGCCGGTGGTTGCGTGCACCGCCAGACTTGAAATTCAAGGAGTGGTCTACACAGTCGAGTTCGTCGTTCATCCCCACTGTTCCCACGATATTATTTTAGGTTGGGACTTTCTCTCCCGTCACCAAGCTGTTATTGACTGTTCCCGTGCAGAAGTCGCCTTCTCTTCGCTTGGCAATGCCATATCTGATGACGTTTCGCTTTCCTGCACCAAGTTGTCCCTCACTGACGACATCCATATACCTCCGCACGCATGCGTTCTGCCACCTGTATCCTGTTCCGTTGCCTCCGACTCTACCGTACCCTTCATGCCTTCGACTGCTTTCGTTCACCGCCACCTCTCACCACTCCCAACTGCGCTGCTTAGCCTTCAAGCTGGTGCTACTCACCTTCCTATACACAACCACTTCCCATTCTCGATTGCATTGCTTCGCGGTGAATCTCTCGGCACTGTGGAGCCTTACGACACCATTACCACGTCGGAACTTCCTGTTGGATCGTCAGAGGTCAACACCCTCTACTGTAGTCCCGCACCTGCCGCATCGCCTGAAGACGTTTTCAGCCACGTCATCGACAACGGCTTAAGCCCCACGCAACGCCATGACCTTCTCCGTCTCCTAGAGAAATTTCGCCCTGCTTTTGACAGTCATAGCACTTCTCTGGGCCGAACGACGACTGTATGTCACCGTATTGACACCGGTTCTCACTCACCGCTACGGCAGCGACCCTACCGCGTCTCGTCGACAGAACGACGCGTCATTGATGAGCAAATAGGTGACATGCTAAAGCATGGTGTTATTGAACCGTCCGACAGCCCATGGGCATCGCCAGTTGTTTTAGTTAAAAAGAAGGATGGCTCGATCCGCTTTTGCGTGGATTACCGCTGCCTAAACAAAATAACCCGAAAGGATGTTTATCCATTACTGCGGATCGACGACGCCCTCGACAGCTTACAAGGTGCAGAGTTCTTTTCCTCCCTCGATCTACGCTCTGGTTATTGGCAGGTGCCTATGGCTGCAGAAGATAAGCCTAAAACTGCTTTCATCACACCAGATGGCTTATACGAATTTCGTGTAATGCCATTCGGACTTTGCAACGCGCCCGCGACTTTTGAGCGGATGATGGACACTATTCTTCGAGGCCTCAAATGGAACACGTGCTTGTGTTACTTGGATGATGTAGTAGTGTTCGCACCAGATTTTCCTACTCACCTTCATCGCTTGGAGCAGGTTTTACGCTGTCTCAGTGACGCTGGCCTCCAACTAAATCTGAAAAAAATGTCACTTTGGGGGCACGCAAGCTGACAATTCTCGGGACATGTCGTGTCGAAGGACGGCATTCTCCCTGATGCCGCTAAGCTCCATGCTGTTAAAGAATTCCAGAGGCCAACGTCTCTAATAGACTTGCGCAGTTTCATTGGTCTCTGCTCGTACTTCCGCCGCTTTATTCGAAATTTTGCTTCGATTATGGCACCTCTGACAGAGCTTCTTCGGGGAGACCCCAATCTTTCCGCGTGGTCCCCGACTTGCGATGATGCCTTCGCAACGCTACGTCGCCTGCTCACAACACCACCGATACTGCGCCATTTCGATCCAACTGCTCCCACGGAAATCTATACGGATGCTAGCGGTGTTAGTCTTGGCGCTGTGCTCGCCCAGCGAAAGCCCGGCTGCCAAGAATATGTTGTTGCTTACGCGAGCCGCACTCTGACGAAAGCTGAAGCGAACTATTCGGTCACGGAAAAAGAATATCTCGCGATCATCTGGGCATCACAAAATTTCGCCCATACCTGCACGGCCGGTCCTTCGATGTCGTTACCGATCACCACGCACTTTGCTGGTTGTCGTCTCTCAAGGATCCCTGCGGCCGCCTAGCCCGGTGGGCACTGAGCCTCCAAGAGTACGATATCCGGGTTGTCTACCACTCAGGCAAGAAGCACGCCGATGCCGATGCTCTTTCGCGCTCGCCTGTCCACGCCGACATTGTCAGTGTGTCCGTCCTAGATGACCCACTTCCATTCACTTCTGTTGACATGGCTTTGGAGCAGCGCAAGGACTCCTGGATTTCATCTTTGATAGATTACATCTCCAATTCACCTACACGCCCACCATCCCGAGCGTTACGTCGACAAGCTTCGCACTTCGCCATCCGCGACGGAATTGTCTATCGCCGTAACTACAGTTCCGACGGCCGCAAATGGCTGCTTGTAATACCCCGGCAGCTCCGAACTGATGTATGCGCCACTTTCCACGCCGACCCTCAGTGCGCACACGCTGGTCTCTTCAAGACCTACACCAGACTACGTCATCGGTTTTATTGGCGTGGTATGTACACATTTGTGCAAAAGTACATTCGCTCTTGCACAGAATGTCAACGCCGGAAGCCTGATCCTTGCCGCTCTTCTGGACCAATGCAACCTTTGCCGTGCCCTTCGCGACCCTTTGACCGGGTTGGGATAGACCTCTACGGGCCTCTGCCATAGACAGCTGCTGGCAATCGCTGGGTCATTGTAGCTGTAGACCATCTCACGAGGTATGCAGAAACGGCCGCTCTGCCAGCCGTGACGGCTCGTGACGTTGCCTCCTTCCTCCTTCAACGCTTCGTTCGACGTCACGGCGCTCCCCGCGAACTCCTGAGCGACCGTGGCCGCGTCTTTCTCGCCAATGTCATTCAAGAACTTCTCGCTGAATGCCGCATTATTCATCGCTGTACCACTGCATATCACCCGCAAACAAACGGATTGACAGAACGCTTTAACCGAACTCTTGGCGACATGCTTTCGATGTATGTCGCCTCCAACCACACCAACTGGGACCTCATCCTTCCCTATGTCACGTACGCCTACAATACGGCACCCCAGTCAACAACGGGCTTTTCTCCCTTCTTTCTTTTATACGGCCGCGAACCATCATTTCCCATTGACACTATTCTTCTTTACCGTCCCGACTTATCAGAGGGTACACCTGTTTCCGAAGCCGCCCGGTATGCAGAAGATTGTCGGCAACTAGCTCGCTCCCTTACAACGCAAGAACAAGCCCTACAGAAATTTCGTCATGACGACGGGCGCCCCCACCACCAGTTTTCGCCTGACGTTCTCGTTTGGTTGTGGGTGCCTCCTACTTCGACACCAGGTGTCTCCTCCAAGTTTGTATCCCGATACCATGGGCCCTACCGGGTTCTACAGCAAACTTCTCCGGTGAACTGCGTCATCGAACCTCTGACTCCCCCTACGGACCTGCGTCGCCGAGGCCGCGAAACTGTGCACGTAGATCGGCTCAAGCCGTATCACGAGCCCTTCGTCCTCACGACGCCTTAGGCCTCCTGTGCGGCTCCGTCTTCAGCGAGGGGGGAAGTTGTAAGGAAGAAGAAGTGCGCCGTGCAGAGCACCGCAGCCGGATCGCCAATGCTACTGAAGTGGGGCTCGGGCTAGATGCTGTTCCTGGTGTGACTGGCTAAGCCTACGCTGTTGCGTCTTCTTGTCCGCGTCCATCGTGTCGTCCACAGCCGTGTCGTAGTTCTTTGCCATACAATCTATTTTTGGAACGAAGGGATCTATGTTTAATGGGTGAGTACGTCGGGTTACTCGCGCAGTAGGTGTGGTTAGGGAGATAGCCGCTTCAATGTTAGTCAATCCGTGTACGATTTTGTGCAGCAGGATTAAGCGGTCACATGTGCGACGAAACGACAACGGGTCCACTGATAAAGCGTGTGTGTGGGATGACGGTGAAAACATACGGTCGTAACGGCCATAAATAAATCTAACAGCTCTTTTCTGAATGGATTCTAATTTGGAAATATCCTTTGTGCGATAAGTCGACCACACTACAGAAGCATATTCTAAAACAGATCTAATTAGTGATTTATAGGCCGTAAGCTTGCACTCTTTAGTGCCGTGTTTTAAAGTTCGTTTTAGGCACCCTAGTTTTCGCATCACTTTAGAGCAGACTATATTGATGTGATTATGCCAACTAAGGTTAGTTGTGATAGTAAGTCCAAGGTATTTGAACTGGTTAACTTCGTTAATACTGTATCCTTGTGTGCTGTACGTAAATTTTAGGGGCTGTTTCTTATTAGTAAAAGACATTGCCACAGTCTTGCTGAAGTTAATGCTCATCTGCCATGTGTTACTCCAGTCTGAAAAGGATGAAAATACGTTATTAAGCACTTCTTGATCACGAAGAGTACGAATGTCGGAATAGATCACGCAATCATCTGCGTAAAGACATATTTTCACTTGTGTGTTTCTGGCTACTTCAATAATGTCGTTAACATATATGATGAATAGGAGTGGCCTGAGAACAGCCCTGCGGCACCCCTGACATGACCTGAGCTATAGAAGGGGTTCTGTAATTAAAGGTGACGGATTGGAATCGCAGGTGCAGGTAATCGGATATCCAGTCAATTAGTTTATAACCAAGAAAGATTGCAGCAATTTCTAGAAGCAATTTTTGATGGCTTACCGTGTCAAATGCTTTTGAGTAGTCGATAAAGACGGCATCAAGCTGATGTGGCTATGTCATGTGTGAATTCTAATAACTGCATTGTTGTAGAAAATCCTGCTCGAAAATCATGCTGCTGTGGAGACAAAGTTATTTGCCGATAAATATTGAATGATGTGCTTATGGATGATGTGCTCGAGAAGTTTGCAACACGTGGGCAGCAACGATATAGGCCTGTAGTTAGTGATTAGCTGTTTGCTGCCAGATTTGAAGACAGAAATAATGTTAGCTTGTTTCCAAACACGAGGAACTACTGTCGACATCTCAAGAGATTTGTTAAATATAACTGTCAAGTACCGGGCATTCCATTCAGAGTATCGCTGTAAAAATTTGTTTGGCACTCCGTCAGCTTCAGATGGGTTTTCTTTCAAGAATGTTGATAACGTGCTGTCGAAATAAAAGTGTCTGGCTTCGTGCATTTTGGTTTTTAATTCGGACTGAAGCAGGTGCAGTTTTGAGCATTGGTTGCTCCGACTCACATTTTTACGTTTGCGGAGCCTCTTGATGCGCCTGATAAGATGAATAATGTCCCTATTATACCAAGGGTGCCTCGGGTTGCGTTTCACACACTTTTTGCGAACAAACAGCGAGATGCATTTCTCAACAATGTTGCAAAACATATCAAACAACTCGTCCACACTGCAAATGCTGCTACACTGAAAAAAAACCGTCATAGGAGGATGCTAGAATATCAACAATGGAAATGTCATCAGCATGAGAAAAATCATTAACAATCCGAAAATCAGGTCTGTTGCGCTCACAAGTGACATCAACCTTCAGCAGAACTCCCTTGTTATCGGACAGGCCTTCTATGATTTGGCAGTCATATCCATTTTGTAGCAAGCGCGCTGCCGTTCTACAGCGCTAACGCCATGATGATCGAGACAGAGCATGCGCGCTGCCATTCGCTGCCAGCATATCCGCCAATCATCTCCAAAGGATGGCTGTGCCATCATGTTCTATTAAGCAAAGGAAAGTACTCTATCGGAACTGTACTAATATTGGTAGCTCCCGCTCTTGTGGACATTATAATTGTCTTTTATGCTTTCACCCCGTTGCACACTTCAATTTTGCATTTTGATGCTGGGGTAAGGGGAGAAACGAAAATAGATATTACGTGCCCTGGTTTCTGTTTGTGCACAGCGGTGAGCGTACTCCAAATAATCGAATCACTGATTGCGTTCAAAAAGCAGCACGACTGGCCGCTCTATTTAAAATATTTCTTGTTAATGTTCAGAATATTGCGTGCCGCGGGAAATGGCGGCCATGTGCCATTGATATTGGCATATCATTCCTATTATCGCCGCAATGAAAAACAAGAGTTATTCACTCAAGGGCCAGAATTTATTTTGTGAACACTACATTACATTCATTCTGACTTGCCTTAAAATAACGTAAACCAAGCCTTGTGTTATTTTTTTATTAGTTATGTACTGGCCTTAGGAGACATGAGGACCACTGCGATTTATGAGAACTATACTCGTGCAGCTTTTCTCGAAGCGCTTGAATCTATTTTTATTGCAGAACTTCTTAAGTTCTTCTTCGCAGCCTTTGTATTCACTCGTTGTTTCGTATTGAGCCCTTAGTTTTTCTTCCCACACGTGGATTTCATACTCCTTTTGATCTGTGGAAAAAATAAAAAAAGAAAGGTCAAACAACTGTCGACACGAAAGAATACGAAGTCGACGTACATGGAGGTTGAAATAAAACGGTGATTAAATCTTTGTTGTGTGTCTCTATTTTTCTCTTGCTATCTCTTTTGAATGTTCAGTATTTACTTATACCGAATTCTGATGGAAGCGTAGCTTCCGCGCAACGAGTGCTGGCAGCCACGCGTCCGTGTTCTTCACTCTGCTTCTCCAGGACATTCAAATGCTGCTCGACGTCCTGCTGCTCCTGGTGGCCACAATACGAATCATGCATTTCCACGAGACGGGTCCCGCGAACATCTGCCGCCTTGGCATGGCTGGCGCGTACTTTGACAAGACGAGGGTCCCATGCGTCGGCGCCCTCACTAGTTCATTCAGTGCGCGCAGCCTCGGCGTGCTTGCGTTTCCGCTCTTCAGCTTCGAGTGCTGACGCAGGGTCCCGGCGGCATGTTACCGGAGGGCAGCTGGGATCCAGATCAGCTGCCCTCCGTCTCGATACCTAGTATCCCTGTATGTGCTCACAAAGAAAAGTTATACGGTAAAGCCACTCATCGTGCATGCAGGAGCAGAAAGAACAGCGTCTATAGGCTTCATTCGTCATGCTGTGTTATTACGAACCGTGCTTTGCCTACTTTAGGCACGTTGAGTCTGTCTGTCTGTCTGTCTGTCTGTCTGTCTGTCTGTCTGTCTGTCTGTCTGTCTGTCTGTCTGTCTGTCTGTCTGTCTGTCTGTCTGTCTGTCTGTCTGTCTGTCTGTCTGTCTGTCTGTCCGTCTGTCCGTCCGTCCGTCCGTCCGTCCGTCCGTCCGTCCGTCCGTCCGTCCGTCCGTCTGTCTGTCTGTCTGTCTGTCTGTCTGTCTGTCTGTCTGTCTGTCTGTCTGTCTGTCTCTGTCTGTCTGTCGGTCTGTCTGTCTGTAGGTCTGTCTGTCTGTCTGTAATGATGCACCAGTAGTCTTTTTGTTGCGATATCAATTACGTGGACACTCCAGGCGCATTTCTACCGTCGCCGTTGCTGTTGGCGTCACCGTGAGGTTCCGTACAACATCAAAGGCAATAATATCGTCGCCATATGGGCGAGTGAAAGTATGCTACACGTGCGAGTGTAAGCGTGTGAGGGTGAGGCGGCGACCACGACTCAATTTCGTGCATTCAAGCGAGGACAGGGGGAGGAAGCGCGCTGTCTTCTGTCACACGCAAAGCTCCGGGGTTAGGGTTGGAAGGGGGGCGCATTCTACTTCGGGAAAGGAAAAGGAGTGCGTGCGGCCGCGCGCGGGCGCCCATGCCGCTGTATCGTGAAAGCCATGTGTGACGGGGATAAAGTCCGCCGCGCGCTGTTTTCGCAGCTTAGTTCGCGTTAAGAGGAAGCATTAGCTCTGGCCCAACTCCAACGTGGCCTATTCAAATACATGTAAAACGCAAGAACGTTTTTCTGAGATAACTTCTGGACCGATTTTAATGAAATTTGTTGCACTTGAGAGAGAAAGTTAAATTCTAGTGACTGCTGGAAGCGGAATTTCCATTTAGGGCTTGCGTTTTGTTAAAAAAGTTTTCAAATATTCGACAGTTTGAAAAAACATAGAAGCACGAAGTTTACATATTCATAGCTCTGCATCAAGAACAGATATCGCGGTTCTGTAAGCGGTATCCATTAGATCATTCAACGTGGACAAATTCGATACGTCACTTTACATTTTACGTGAATTTGTTACGTTGCTTACAAGGGTTCTGCAAAAGCTGTATTTCCATACCACTAAATTTTTTGATATTCATGTGTAACAAATCAATTTTGTCCGCTTTAGATGCACTATTAGATGCAATTCACATAATTATGTTATAATTTTTCGTTGTTGAGTGACAGAGGTTTAAACTTGATAGTCTCATTTTTCAAAAATTTTGATTTTTCAGAATCTTTTATAAAAAAATTGCAATCCAGCTCAAAAATTCGGAACAGACAGTCACTAGATTTTAAATTTTCCTTTTAAATGCAGCAAACCTCGTAAAATTTGGTGCAGTGGTTGCCGAGAAAGACGAATTCTCCTTTTAACGTGTATTTAGATGGGAGCACCCGAGCTAAAGCTTCCTCTTAATGCAATATGCAGCATGAAAGTCATTTCGCTCGCTGCTGCTGCCGCGATCCTTACCCTAGCGTTTTGATAGCGCATTCACGCGGTAATCAAGCCAGATATGTTCATGTCCGGTTGTGCGCGTGTTCGACCATGCTTGTCATTCAGTTAGTATGGCTATATTTACAAGTTTACATGGCCGGTAAAACTACTATGCTTACTTCATATAACTAGCAGTCCACTAATGAAGTATAACAATCAATGCTTTGCCTGTCAGACGAAACTGTGACTTTTTCTATTTAAATCACAATTAACTGAATTTAATCATGTTATTAATTCACTGCATGGCAGGGCATGATATTCATGACATCAGTGGCATGCATGTCATGATCCAATCTCAGACGGCCATCTCGACGCCATTGTGGTATTTTATATAAAAGCACAATGCTAGGCTATGTCTGATATGCATGCATGACATCTACAACAAAAAATGACAAGAATTATTATAATTCATGACATGCTACAAAGTGCATGCAGGACATAATGTTATGACACGAATTCCATGACGTGTATGATATGACATGAAAGAGATGATATGCATGAATGACGAGAGTAATCGCCTGAAGAACCGAATAACAGCAGCAATCATCTGCGAGTACGGCCGGCTGGAGCAGCGCAAGGGCTTTCTCATGCACCTTCAGCGTATGGCGGGATCACTTTTTACCGCAAGTGCCCAAACACCCTCTGCAAAGCAAACGGGCCCACTGCGAATAGCGAGCGAGCAGAATTTCGAAAAACACAATAAGACCCCAACCATCTGTAATATAAGTTTGATATGCAAGCTGTTTAGCTCGTCAAAATGAATTTGTCTATTTGGTTGCGTCATTTATGTACTCTACTTCCCCTACGCTGTCTGCAGCACGCATGAGACGTTTCTCCTACCCACATTCGGCTGGGACCCTGATACAGCGTGCCCCCAAAGTCCGTTTAATCTCAGGCCCATATCGCTTACATCCTGTATAGGTAAGGTGGCCGAACACGTCATTAACACCCGCATTTCTAAACACATTGAAGAACGCACTCTATTTCCATACAACATGATTGGCTTCCGACCGGCACTCTCAACCCAGGACACCATGAAGTTGATCAAACAACAGATTATCGACGTCCAGGTGAGAGATGTCAGGGCATCCTGGGACTTGACCTGGAGAAAGCCTTTGACAATCTCTCGCACATGCATATTCTCAAATCCATCCCTAGTTTTGGCTTTGGGCATAGACTCAATGCATTCATCGGCTCCTTCCTCAAAAGCAGAAGCAGAAGATAGGACATCTCAAACCAGAACCACTCGTTCTTGACTCCAAAGGCATGCCTGAGGGTTCGGTGGTCTCACCAATTTTATTCAACATTGCTCTGTGGGCTTTCCAAGAGGCTCGCGCAAGTCGAGGGCATACATCATACGCTTTACGCCGACGACATCACCATCTGGTGTGCGGGCGGCAGCGAGGTTAGAGTCACTCCAACAGGCTATGGACTACACGGAGGCTTTCCTAAGTGGAACCGGACTGCGACTCTCTCCAAGCAAGTCAGAACTTTTGTTGTACAGACCCAAGAGAAAGGGTGTCAAACCTGAGGGCTCGGTCCACCTCTCGTACATCAATATAAAGCTTCGCACTAGCTCTGGTCATCTCATCCCACAGACAGAGATCATCATAGTTCTTGACCTGCTTATAGAGGCTAATGACACTATTGGGCAGACCATGAGCAAGATCACAGCTAAAACTGAAGTCATTGTTCGGCTTATTATTAGAGTCTCTAAGTCTCGAGGTGGCCTTAGGTAGGACAATTTACTAAGGTGCGCTTATTTAATGAGCCACATTGCCTACGTTTCTGCCATGCACCGCTGGCAGAGTCATGAAAAGATTAAGCTCAATCTCCTGATCCGCAAGAGCATCAAGAAAGTGCTAGGGGCCCCTTCGTGTACTAGCATGGACCGATTCATGCAACTGGGCCTTCACAACACGTTGGAAGAAATAAACGAGGCCCAGCATACGGCTCAGATAGCCAGGCTATCCTCCTCGGCGGTGGGCAGGAGCATCCTGGCCGTCGTAGTGAGTAGTCCAGCTCTAGAAGAGGAACCCAAACATAATCTCACTGAGCAACAAAGGCTTACATCACAGTCTCTCCTTTTCCTCAACGTGCACCCGCAGCACAATGCGGGGAGGCGGAAGACCTGGGTGAAGCCCTGCTCAAAGACGCTTGTGCAAACCCCGAGTCTGCATGCTGCATAGACGTGGCACAGTACGGTCAATCGGCGAACTTCTAGGCCGTCACGGTTGATCACACAGGTTCTGTTCTCCACTTCGCTTCTATCAGGAACGCCACTCCCGCTAAGGCTGAGCAGGTAGCTATCTTTCTCGCTCTCCTTGACGATTCTAAGCAACAGACCTGCAAAGACTCACGAGCTGCGGTAAGGGCCTTTGCGCCCGGATCGGTATCAGCTGAAGCAACTCGCATTTTAGGTCATAGGGATATTTCTCCTCACACAATCACATAGTTTCCGGCTCATATCGGATCACATCTGGCCTCCATGGCCAACCTGAAGGAGATCGCCCACGCCGGAGTGCGCGAACTAACTCACCGCGCTGGGCAGCTTGGAAGATCTTCGGACTCGGAAGATCTAGCTGTCTTTAGGGACGTTCTCCTGACTTTTAATCAGATCATCAAACATTATTAGTTGGGCAGGAGTGTCTTCCCCCTTCCTCATGAGGAGCTGTCTAGAGCACAGAGATCTACCCTCGGCATGCTTCATACCACGTCATACCCTAGTCTTTATTCCCATAGCCAGTTCATCGAAGGCCTTGAACAAACGCGCCTAGATTGTGTCGCCGCTTCTACGTTAGATTACATGCTCTGGCAGTGCCCCTCATTACAGGGTCCTCCACGCACGGCCAAAGAGGAATGGAGTTCCATGCTCAGGATCTCAGACCTTCTACATCTATTTAGGGCGGTCCAGAGGGCCCGCGACGCGGCGGTGAGGCTCCGCCTACCCGTCCCCGCGAGGGAGCAGCCCGCTGCTCTACTGCCTTGAGCGTTAGCGTACCTAGGTACCTAAATAAAGGTCTCTGTCTTTCTGTCGTTCTCTGCGTGGTCCTCAAATACTTTTTAAGAGTCTTCATTAACCTCGAAATTTGTTGGCCATATGATCGTACCGTTAGAGTGCAATCATTATGCACTTTTGTTAAAACCTTTAGCGGTAAGCTGTTTGATTCATTCGGAAATTGACGCAGAAGCTCCTGTGGGAGTTGTCTAAGTATGCGTAGGCACTGTGCCACTTGCTCCTGTCCACACAGCATGGTACCACTATCAATGTTATCAAACTTAACCCGATAAGCATAAAACATTATGAATCCTCATCGGTCTTTATCAACCTGGATGTCCAACGATGTTGTTGCAGAATCACCACACTTACTGAGAGGGGTATACAGTGCTTCACTGATGGTTTGGATGCTTATTTTAAGCTTATTCTTTACTAAAACGTGTGTTGTTTTGTGAGTTCTATGGAGGACTTCAATGAATGTATGCACTGTTCGCTTCACTTTGCCGAGTGCTTTAGCTTCTGTCTTAAGTGGATTTGAGACGTTTCATTCTTGCTTGTTTAAAGGGATAGGGGTCATTACATTTGCTTTACGTAACGGACGGACAATATCCTCTTTTGGTATTCAAAGAAAGACTTACGAAGTTAATACCTTCGTGATGTGTGCCAATTTCATTCTTCTGTAATTTCCTTCCTCGTGACTAAGGAGCCTAGATAAACGTGGTCTTGCACAGATATAAGAGGCTGAGTGCCAATCACGCATTCTCATTCACTTGCCAAGTTAATGAACGTTACCTTTGTTTTCTCCATTGTAACTACCAGACTTGTTCTTGCACCTCAGTCATTTCCTCCTAATGATCTATATTATTATGTGATCTGCGAACTCGCTGAAATTTTCAACGTTCATCCTATAGTCCTTCTTCTAGTACTCCTCTGCCTGGTAACTTGAATACTCCTCAACATAGCATTTTAGAGATTCCGTCTCCTTGACTGGTTACCTTTTCATCGATATTTTCGCCTTTCCTGTGTAGAATTAGGGTAACTGCGAAATCAATAGCAGTAAATCTTTTCTAGGATATTCAAGTATGCCCTTTGTTGTCTTTCACTATGCAATGAATCTGTGACTGCATGCATGAATGCTGAATCAAGCGCTTTTCATTAACTAATGAAAGCCATATAGAAAGATTGTTGGTAGTCCGCAGCTTTCTAAATTGCCGCATTGATAACACGCATGTGATGCATTCTCGTATACGCGAGCACTTCCTTACGAGAAAACCTCCCGAAAAAAAAAGAAAAATAGTTTGAATACTGAAATGGGAAACTCGGCGCGGATGTGAACTTGTTTAGGAGAATTACTGTTTTTTAGTAAATATGTCCGTGCTTATGTAGCCGCTGTGCATACCGCAAGCATAGCAGTACATGCTTGCTTTTCTCATCCTTGTCAGTGTTGCACCTATTTTTACTAGCGCATATTGAACCTTTTGCAGTCAGTGTTACCACTGCAATACTACGCCAGCCCTGAGTCGCATAAAACTGACAGCACACCTGACCATACACATCTACTGCCTGCGGCCAGGAAGGGCATTAGGGTCTCATGGACGCGACTTGAAGGACAAAGTCTGGGGCTGAGTGGGATTCCAGCTTTAAACAGGAAGGAGTTAATAAACCAATGGTCGTTTATTGCATACCGAGAGTGAATGGTGAGCGAAAGATACAGCGGCCGTCTTGTAGAATACCCATTGGCGCCGCCATATTTGTTCACGTGACAGCGGCCACGATTGAGCGCGTTCTGATCGGCGTTTGTTCACTTGTTTACAATAGCCACTAGAGCATCAGCCAATGTTCAAACAGCCGTTATTTAGGTCACCACCGTGAGCAGTGAGTATGTCCATCTAGCGGCCTGTCCATCTAGCGGCCTAATCTAGCGGCCTAATGTTTGCTTTTATTCTTGATATTCTAGTCTTTGCAGAGCTAAATTTGTAGGGATGTTACAGCCGTGCGCCTGTTGTACTCGTTAACTGTTTGTGCAACAACTTTGTTCAGGAATACGCGTGTTTACGCGCGCAGGAAAGGCTTGTTTGCGACCTCCTCGGTGCACGGTGCTCGGTTTCGACAGCGTAATTCTTGTCGCCAGCAGTAATCAGAAAATAATTGCTTTTCTGATAATCTAAAATGCAACTTAAAATGTACTGACGTACATCCGTGAGAAAAAGTATACAGACCACAATGTCGCCGAAAAAACAGAATTTTTTTCGTAATTAACACGAATAAACGGAAACTGACGAGTGCACTAGAAAATTCTTAATGCCAAGTTTGGACTGCAGTATTGAAGTTTAAGTTGCATTCACGGACAGAGAAGGAAATAAGTTTTTTTGCGCAATCCCTCACTACCTCCCAGTTCTCGCCGATAAGCCTAACAAGACGGAGAGGCCCGTGGTATCGGCGAAGGAGTTTTGTTGTGTTTTCCCGAGCTCTGAAGGGAGTCGACAAGTACACCGATTCGCCCGCATGGTAGACTGGAATACGTCGTTTAGCGTCGTAACTACGTTTGTTCTTTAGTTGCTGACGCATCTCCCGTTGGGTCACTAGTTCGCGAACACGCTGCAGCCGGCGGGTCACTTTCCTGGCGTCCAGTCGAAACCGTGTTCCGCGCCCAGCGCTACTTCTATAGGAAGTGCGGGCGCATGTCCGTGAAGAAGATAGAACGGGGCGAACCGGGTGGCCTCGTGGGTAGAAGTATCGCATGCAGAGAGCTCATACGGAAGAAATTCGTCCCAGTCGCGATGGTGCGAAGAAACGTACATTCTGAGCGTATCGGCCAACATGCAGTTAAAGCGCTCGCACAGGCCGTTGGCTTGAGGGTGGTACGCTGTAGTTGTGGCATATTCGCGACCTACAAGTTGGAAAACTTCTTCAGTCATGTTGGCGACATAATAGTGTGCTCGATCAGTTATCACTTTTTCTGGTGCCCCATGGAATAAGACAATTTGCTCGATGAAGGCTTTAGCAGCTTCTGCAGTGGTGGCCGCTGTATACGCGACAGCCCCGACCCATATCGCGTGATAGTCAGTAACCACGAGAATGTAGCGGTTTCCTGCTTTGCTTTTAGTGAAAGGACCAAGAACATCCGTGCCCACTTGTTGGAAAGGTCGACCTGCACGTGGGATCGGCTGGAGAAAACCGGTCGGCTTTCCGGGTGGTAGCTTTCGAGTTTCACAGTCAGGGTAGGTGAGGACATACTAGCTGACGTGGCAAACATTTTTGCCAGAAGTAGCGGCTGCGAATTTTCTACCATGTGAGCTCGGCACCAAGGTGGCCCGCCGTGATGTCGTCACGGCAGTGCCTTACAATCTCTGATCTCAAACACTTGCGACAGCGAGTGCTGCGCGACCTTGAAATCTTTTCGCTCTTCTGTGCAACACGCCGTCGATCAACCGAAAGCTCCGTCCCGTTGTTTTCGTTTTCCTGACAACGGGCGCACTCGGCTGCTCTTGTTTCTGTAGCATTTCTTTCATCCATGAATCCTTCCTCTGCTTTTCCCCAGTGTCCACATGATCCAGCATGAGCAACGATAAGGGGCTTTCTTCGCTTGCAGGTGCGGGATCATGAGCAAGGCGGGAAAGCGTGTCCGCATTTCCATTCTTGAGGCCAGGGCCATGTCGCAACGTTATGTCGAACTCCTGAAGCAAAAGAGACCATCTCATAGGGCGACCATTCGGATTCCCCACTTTCATTTGCCAGGCGCGGCTAGCTTGGTCGGTCATGACTGTGAAGTTCGACCCAAAAATGTACGGACGAAACTACCCGCACGCGTAGACGATAGCGAGGCATTCTTTCGCAGTTCTCCTGTAGTTAATCTCAGCCTTATTAAGGTGTCGGCTAGCATACGCTAGCATCAGCAAACTAAGTGTTGTTGCCTACAGCTTGAAATTTAGTATAGCCAATAGATTCTAAAGCTTCCTTTAAAACGCTTGTGCTCATTGCTTGCAATGTCTTGAACTTATGGATAAGGCATAATTGTCTGTATTTGCTGTCTCGTTCAAAACAGAAATTTAGCTAAGGTGTAGGCTTTAAGTTCACCAGAGTTATGACCTGGTTGGTTGAAATGCTCGGAGACGGCTTTGGCAACCTTTTTTACTGTGTCCGCGCGATGTCAGTTTAATCTGACGTTCATTGATTGTGCCGTTTCGCCGATATAGTTTCCTACAGAAGGAGCATTCAAACATATAAATGACATCCTAACTTGCATAAGTAAAGCTAGTTTTGACTTTGTGTGTGTTACAATTTGTGGCGCTTTTCATTTTAATGTCACTTTGGAGGTACCTGCAGGTTTTCCGACTGGGTCGACAACATGCATTTATTACGGGGAATGATGTTGGCTAACTTTTGCATGCACTAACATGTATTTATAATTTCTGTTGCGGCGATAGGTAACCCCTGCTACTGCCGGGAACGTTTTTCTCAGATGCTCGTTACTTGATAATGTTGGGTGTTTTCGTAGGATGGTGGTTTATGTTTGGGAGTGCATTATGATATGTTGTTGCAAAAGCTGGCGGTCTGTGATATTGTGGTGTAGGCTCTTTCTTAGCTAATTCCGACTTTGTCTCCGTTCTCGACGCGACATATAAGCTCTATCGAGAGCAGTTTGTGGATAGTTTCTTTCTGCTAGCGTTGTTTTAAGGTCATTTAGGTGGTGCCTAATATCGTTGTCTTCGCTGCAGATTCTTCTTCATCGTTTCGCTTGTCCGACAAAAATTCTTTGCTCTCAGTGTCTCGGGCGTTGACTGATGTATTCGAAATATTGCTGGCTATCCGTAGGCTTACGGTAAGGTGTTCTCAGTTTTCGGTTTTCTTCGTAGACCGTCGTGTCGGGGAAGTTGATTTGACTTCCTCGACACTGTAAATGTTCTCAGATTGAAATATTAAAAGTGCGAAACCATGGCGAAAATTTCAAAATGACGTAATTTCTTTGGCGCGGCTGTGTGCTACCTCTGGAATCGACCGACGCAAGAACCCGCTATTCTACCAGAAAGCCTGCTTTCGTGCATAGTGTTCTCCGCAAGTGTTTCCCAGTAAAGATTACGGTTACACCAGCTGCAGTTGCTGGGAAGCGTGAGCAGCAGTCAGGGATCTTCGTAAGTTATCGCGTTCCACTCTTACAGTCGAAGTGTAAGCGCCCTTCAATTTTCTTTGATGATTGCTTCAATTCAACACTATGTTTAGGCGTCGTAGTGTCTGTGCCCACGGTTTTGCTCATCCTGCAGCTTAACGTGTGAGCCAACGTATGCGTACGGCGAACGGCAATCCTGTCTATGATTTGCAGTGGGACGTGAAAACGATGTCTGATAAAAATAGAAAAGGCTATTAAAATCGTGAACCAGTATTGATATAAAAATCACGGGGACTCCTTCAGGATCCTGATGCTGTAAGATAAAATACACTTCATGAACGCAGCCAATAAACGTCGCATGACTCCTCCTGTAACCAGTATTGTTAAAGGAAAGTAAATAGTACACGGTGTGGGTCGCATTTCTAGAGCCAAAGAAAACCTTTTGCTACGCTTTTCTAGGCCCCTCGATTCTAGCCGACCGGAAAAATCCATGTCGCCATGAAGCGTCGCGTAACACGTCAGCAGGGTTGCGTCATAAAGAGGCCCGCAATCCCATATACCGGGCTTCAGCGAACACTGCGAAACATTTTAAAAAAAAATTTCTGTGGCAGATGGCATAATTCTAAACCATAAGCACATCTACACGAAGAGGCTGACATTACTTGCAAGAAAACTTTAAATGCATAATCGACTAATTAATAATGATATTCGCCAACTAAATTTTTAAGTAATTGCCCTGAGACAGACACCTTAAATTACAAATTTTAGCCGTAGAGTTCGCAAGGTCGATGCACTTGGAGAAAATTCTCGGGACGACACCAGTTTCAATATGTTAATTCCCGACCTTTGCGAAGAAATGCATTGACATTCCACTTACTTTTGTGCTTCAATGCATAGAACGACGTTTTCTTAAGAAAGTAAGTGGAACAGTCGTGCACTTATACCGCAAGTTTGATGGCGCATATCTAGTAAATGGTGTCATCCACAAATTTCTTTTCTTCAAGTGTATATGCCTTGCAGTCTCACCCGGTAGAACTTGTAAATTACAATATGGGTCATAAGGTAATGCGTTAAAATTTAAGCAGTGAATTTTTGATAATTAGCGATAATGGATTTCAAATATTTGTGCATGTAAGAATCACCTCTAAGAGTAGACTAGCTCATGCACTAAAATTGTGCAATCCGCCACCAGAAATTGTTAAAGATTTTGGAAAGTGTTCGCTGGAATGGCCTGTATGGAATGCCACGTGACTGCAGCCTTTCATTGCTTAAGTCTGTTCAGTGCCGTTCGGTGTAAAAATAACTACACCGTATAGGATAGCACCTCCTATCGCAGCACTCATGCATGCTTGCCAGAGACCTTTATTATTGTCCTCTGTATAAATCTCTATTTATTGTGCAATGCATCGAAAATGCGCTATTCCGGTATTTAAACGTGTACAGCTAATAATGTAACATTACGGATGTAACACACACACACACACACACACACACACACACACACACACACACACACACACACACACACGCACACACACACGCACACGCACACGCACACGCACGCACGCACGCACGCACGCACGCACGCACACACGCACACACGCACGCACGCACACACACACACACACGCACACACACACACACACACACACACACACACACACACACACACACACACACACACACACACACACACACACACACACACGCACACGCACACACACACACACACACACACACACACACACACACACACACACAGAGAGAGAGATAAACACACGTGCACACATTTCTATATATAATTTTAGTGCAGCCTAAGCTTATAACTGGAGACACGTCGTTGCTTCGTGAAAAAGTACGGAGCATAACGCTCACAAAAGGACTATTACGCTTTTGTTTTGCATGAAAAAGGCCATCGGAAGGCAATGCGGCATAAGAAAAGCGATAGCAGGCGTCAGGCGTCGTCTTCCTATGATTGGTTAGAGGAGGAGGAGGAGGAAATAGAGAGAGAGGGCAAGGATATTAACCAGAAATGCGCCTGATTGCTTACCCTACTCTGGGGGACGGCAAAACGGGAACAGAACGATAAGATAGAGGGAGGGCACTAATGAATGCCCTAATGAGCGTTTCGAATCAGCAATCAGAAAGCTCCAATGAGCGTTAATCAGAAAGCCCTAATGAGCGTTTAGGAATCCGGTGCAAGAATTATCTTCCATCCTGGGACCGTCTTACGGTATTCCGCACCTGCTTCGCAGTAGTCAACATCACGGCATGAAAAGCCCACTAGAAGAGCCTCGCATGGCGAAGTGCTCCCATGCACGACGCTGAGCCTGGTCACTAGAACGCGCCGTACGAGTAAGATCAGCATTTGCGTCGCTCGAATTATACGTTCTGGTGTGATCTCGCGGAGGTGCATAGTTCGATAACGTAATTCAGTGTGTTTCAATGAGCCTACAACATTGGTGTGTATTTAGCGGCATAAGCGCATATAGTATGACTTGTACTGAAGGGCTCAATTAACTTCACACCAAGACCGTGGGGCTTGCAGCATTCGGCTGACCACTCTAGACTGGTTTCATTTATGTACAATTCACATATTTACTTTGAGTCACAGCGCACGTATGCCCTAGTCATCCGACTCACTCCTGTTCTACCTCAGTAGCAGTTTCAGCTTCATATGTTTTACCACATGTTTCCAACATTTTATTTCTCCACAAGAAAAGGGGAAAAATTTCTATCAAGACGGTGGTCAGACCAGAATACACAACCTCTCTAGTGCTATTCACGGCATGCTTGCAGGAAGCGCTCGACTATTCAAGACTGGATATAATTACGAGTAAGGATGAACGCGGATGTCTCAACAACCTTCAGTTTGCAAATAATGTCCTGTTCAGCAATGCAGGCTACGCGTTATAAGAGATAATTGACGGCTTTAACCAAGAAAGTGTAAGAGTAGTACTTCTGAATAATATGCAGACGTGAAAGTTAACGCCTAATATCCTAGCAAAAGGACAAGAATGCACGATCGTTAGTCAGCTTATGAAATTTGTGCAGGAGTACATTCAGTTAAGTCAATTATGACGGCGTAGCCTGATCAATAGAAAGAAATTTACAGAAGAATAAAAATGGGTTGCAGCACATAGGCAGGCAATACCAAACCATGACCTGGAGCTAACAGCCATCGCCGAAAAGAAAAGTGCACAATCATTGCATTCTACCCGCACTAATGTACCAGCGTAGGGGAAAATCCAAGGCGTCTGGCTGTCCGATCGGCGTGCAGGGCATGCAGCACTTCTGAGCGGAGTGCTGCTGGCGCCACGAGAAGGTAGATTAGCAGACTGAGGTGCTCTTCTCGACCAGGACATCGTTGCGCAAGCAGAACAAAGACAGTCCCCGCCAAAACACCCTAGGGACATTGCCGGTCTTGCCTGCTAGGTACTCCACAACGTCTCGTAACTCCGAGTGTGCCCGTTGCTGTTCGGCGAAGTCGTCTGGAGGTATTGTTCCAATGAAGGCGTCGTCGTCCAGATCGTCTTGCGGCGGCGGGTCTATAGGGGCGAGCGACAGGCAATCGACGTCAGAATTTACAGAGTTATTTTCGCTATTTTAGTTTTCATACTTTGCTCTTTACCGTCACTACTGCGCACCTCCACCAGATGTGGCGTGGTAGTGATGTTCAAAAACACAGCAGCAAAACCAAATGGTGACAATAACTCTTCAGTGCCCACAAACCTGTGCCCAGAAAACAGGCTACACTCAAAGCACAACGATAACGGCGGCCAAAGTCGGCGATCGTCCAAAATCTCATCTGCCGGTCAAGCGAATTGGCTTTTATACATGAGTCATCGAAGTTTCCAGAGTAATCGCTGGTGCCCACGTGTCTTCCAGAAAGTACTACTTAATTCGAGTGGCGCACACGATCAGATTTCACTAGCTTCGGCGAGAACGGACAATGCGTACAACCATCGATAACATCCAAGTAAGTTCCAAACACGCAGATGCGCCTCGCGCTGAGCGATAAATTTAAGTTTTTAGTGCATGGAGTGCACTAAGAACTTAAAATAAGTACACATGGTAAAATGCTTTGCCGGACAATTTTTTTTGTACGAAATTTACACTGGAATATAAACGGGCGCAGTTTTTTCCACAACAACCCTCTCGCTGACTCTTATCGCACCATCTCGGCGCTCTACAATGTACAAAAAAAAAAAAAAAAACATGGTGCGCTTTCGAAGTCGCTATGAACTGACCTAACGCCAACTGTTTCTGACATTGTTTTTGGGGTCCATCCTCGTGTGGTTGGTCATGCGTGTTTCTTTTAAAACAAGTTGTGTTTGACAGTTAGAAAGTGCTGCCTCGAGACGCCCTTTCAATTTGTTACGCAGAAAAGTTTCCGGATCTTAACAATCATCTGATATGCAGAATACCGTGTTGTTTATATTTCAAACTGTATTATGGAATGAAGTTGGAAGGGTCTCGCGCTCTCAATTTTTTTCTCATTCCATCTACCTGACTAGTTCGATCATTCCATTCCCAGTGTTTGAAAATGTGTATTCATTTAGAAATATTTCTAGCTCGACAGTTGCCGCTACGGAACTCATTTCTAGGTGCTTTCGAAATTTAGGCGTTATTTGTACGGCCACCCATCTCTTGCAATATCACGCGCTGTGCTGGCTACCTTTACTGAGAGACCCCTCTGGCTGCCTGGCATGCTCGGCCCGGCATTACAAGAGTACAACATCCGGTTAATGTACTGATCAGGAAGCAAACACTTGAGCCGCCGCTCTCACCCGCTAGAGAGTTTCAGAACAGGGGCCCGAAACGTTTTCGGGCCCCAAAGAAGTAGTGTTGAAGCCACTGCGCATGCGCGAGACGCCAACCGCGTTTGGGTTTTGCGTTGGGCACGCTATTTCACTGATTTAGCGGGAGCCTCAAAAGTTGCCCCAAAAGATTTGCATAAACAAACATGGCGGCACCCATTGAAGCGACGGCTCTCACCTAGCCCCAAACTGGGTTTGATTCGTGTTAACGCGTGAAGTTCGCAAGCTAGGAGAAGTGACTGCGGTTATCGCTTTTTCTCAACTAGCTTGTGTAATGAAGATTGATTTATTAGACGCCGCTGATTCCGAAGTCGAGTCTGGATTTTATGGCTCGTAGGCCTAACACGGCTTAGCTGGGCTGGTGAAGGCACGTAAAGTTGGTCACTCAAAACTAAGAGCTACTAAATATTTGCGGCTTAGAGAATAATCTCTAGATAACCTCTAAATTGTAATTAAACGCGATTACACGAAAGTAAAAATTACTGTTCTTATCATGAATGAATAAAGCCTTTACATTAAGGAAGGGGACGGCTCTAGGCCACTGTTGGGGATTAGGAGGAAAAGGAATGTGGGTTCCCGGATTGTTGGCTGAAGCACATCTTCCACTCCGTCTTTGATCATCCGCTTTATGCAGACTCAAGTGCATGTTCACTTCCTCCGCCATTGCATGGGCTGGTCGACCCGTTCTACACTACTCGAAACAAGCTACTTTGTCTGCCATATGTCGCAATGGCTTTCTGTGTTTCAGGGTTAGTTCGTATTCCAATTCCTAGTATGGTAATGTCTCCGTGTAGTAAATGTTGAATGTTGGATCTCTCTTGTGAAAGAGCTTCAGTTCCAAATGAGGCGTTGCAAGTCTGCTCTGCATGACTCCTGGCAATGTGTGCATCGGGTATAAGTGTTCGCAATCGTAGCTTGTCTGGGTTGGTGCCAATTCTCAAGTATGTGTGGTGTGTATGCAGCGCTGGCCATAACCTTGTTAAAAAACCTCTTCCGTGCGAGTAAGCCTGCCCTTGTCATCAAACACAGGTAGCGGTGTAGCTTCTAATAGTCTCCGTTTACTATCTGTTTTTATTTTAGTGCGAATGTAATGCATCAGTGCTCTGCTAGGAGAGCCTTCGGCCAATATCTTTAGGTATGGATATTGGTCTGTGGGGTTTGGCGAGGAAATGGAGTGTGGGGAGCTGTACGTGCAGTCATAAAATCGCATATTTTATTTAATTATTTATAATAGCTTTTCTTTGACGACGTAGTGGCGCTGTCAGCACAAGACGCTATCAGCAAACGCAAGGCCTTATTCTAAAACTCTTCGCACCTGCGTGCGCGAACGCTAAGACCCGCGAAGCTCTTTGGGGCCCCAAGCTATTGGGCCCCTGTTATAAAACTCTCTACTTGCGGATTTTGTCCAGTGAACCATATTTGTCCAGTGAACCATATTTTGTCCAGTGAACTTTGTCCTGTCAGCACTTGCTGTCAATGACATTCGCTCGCAGCAGAGTCGGTGTCTTTTTTTCTTTGCGCTGTAAATAAAAACCTAATAGCCCTTAGTACAAGATAACATCGCTAATTGTGAGAGCATTCACACACCCCGATTATGACGAGCACACCGGGAATATAACTATGCAGAAATGCAAGCCCTAAAGATGCATAACTACAGCCCAATAGAATATATTAGTAAATATTGATGGATCGGAATTCATATTTTCATTAGGGGCAGCAACAGCATCGCTAATCTAACACGTCTTCTACCTTGCACGTCAACCCAAGCGGCGAGGCGTCAAAAGCGTGCGACTCATACTTTTATGTACAATATACAATATACCCAAATCAATCGAGAGCAAATGACGTTTGTTCATTATAATGTGCCCATCCCGACGAGATGAGAAGAGCCAATTTGATGTGCGTCATAAGAAGCTGGTCTTTGATAGAGCAGTGTTTCTTTATGTGTGAAAAATGACTTATGCCTTCACAGAGCAATGTTAATTGGTAAATTTTGTCGCCTCGAAGACATATTATCAAGAGTAGTTCATTGATCTTTCGCACGACGACATGCAGATTGCACAAAATAACTTAGCTAAAGTTCAAGTCAGGTGCATTTTCCTACTTTCTTGATTTATTTCCTAGTGGCGTTGGAGCTGCTACAATAATAATGCCCAAGCGCTAATGAGTGGCTGTTTATGTGAAAGTCATGACACGCGCCTGTCGTCAGACTCTGCAGGTTCAAAGAAATGGCTTCTGTGACCGTTCCATCGTAGTCCACACTAGCTTCTTTATGTTGTATATGCGTACAAAATAGCACAGCGACTCAGATCCAAAAGTCTGAACTTAAAGCACTTGACCAAATTTGCGAGAATGCTCGTGTAGCCCGAAAATGATCCGCGAAATCTGGTTGGTCGTACTGCCGAGATCGGTTTGCGCATGGCTATAACTATGGCGACAGTACAAATTGTCAAAGAGGCCATGGCGCAGACGGAATGCACGGTGACATCGACGGCGACTGCTTGAAGCTGCGGAATGAGCCCAGAAAAGCTAACGGCTGATAAGCGTCGAACGTACTTTTGCCTTAGTTAGAATGCCTCATGCAATGCATTGGCCTCATTTTGAAACAAATATTTAAGTACAGTAAGATGGAAACTAAAGCAGATATGATATAATTGGCTCCCTTGCTCAGACATTCTATGCATTTCATTTCTTTCACGAGTACACTGGAAACGAAGGAAAAGTTTGCGCTAATGTTCTAGAATAGTCCCTAGGCCCTTATATAATTTGTATTGCTCGTTATCAAACGCTTTACGGAAGTTAAATTTATTTTCGCGAACGAGTTTTGTTCAGTTCAGTATACTACGACGCATGAGATGGTGGTCTTGCGGAAAATCCGTCAATCCCTTTAGCAGTCACTCTACTGCGGCTACATGAGCACACAAGTATAACGCATTCGTAGCGCCTAAAATGAGACATGTCAACACAAAAATGCTATCGCAACTTACGCCTAAGAATATACGCACAGTGTGATTTATTACGCAGCAAAATTAGGAGCCAGAAAGATAACGAGAACGAGAATAGTTTTGTTGCGTAAATGTTTCTTAGGAAACAAAGTAAAACTGAATGCGCAATGGTAATGACTTAAGTGTCGGCTGCTAAGTTTTATGTGCCATTGTGGAAGACGCATATTTATATCTAGACGTGATCCAAATTTCTATGATTGCCTCTCGTTCCCCTGTATTTTCAAAAGATTTTGGAGTTTTAAATGCACTAACGCGATGTCAATGCGAAGCAAGCCGCAGTGGGTGACTCGAATACCGGAATTTTGATCGCTTCAGGTTCTTTAACGTGCACCCAATGCGTGGAAGCCGAGCGGTTTGTACGAGACTGGTGGTTGCATGATCGAACTTGCGACTTCGTGCTGAGCAGCACTGGGGCACAACTGAGTTACTGCGGCGGATATACCATAGATTCGATAAGATGCTAGGCTATTTGCATCACCCATAAAATTTTATAGAGCAGCCTCTCTCTATTTTCGATTACTGACATTATTCTTGAAGCTTCCAGTAGGGCGTCATGGTCGAGAACAGTAGTTTAATTAAAAAGTAATTTTGCGAAGCAGTCAAAAATGTTTATTGTACGAATATTTTATGAAGACATTCATATATTCCATATTGCAAAATAAGGTACCGCTTATCTAGTTTGTTCAGCTGTGCGGAAAGCGTGACACCCAAAGAAATACACAGAAAGCTTTCTGTCTGCCGGAATGCCACCATTTTGTAATCATATATTCTCTGCTCACTTCCCTTGATTGTTAATATTTCTTTTGTGTTAGCTCAATATGGTGTGTTTACTGCTGCCTTACGACTGCGCAACAAGTGCTGCACATGTTGCTTTGCACACGTGCATAATGTTTTGGAAGGTATCGTAAGTTTATTACACCATGATTCTCAACGTTAAAGTGAAACGATGTCCAAGTTAATGGTAACTGTTGTGCTTAGCCTGGAATATTGCAATCTCGCATTACCATATTCATATCAAGTCGCAAGCCTGCGCGGTACACGCACCACAGTCACGGCGTAAACTAGAGGGGTGCCTCTATAGGAGCTTCCTTTTCGGCAGCTCGCACAACAGGGTTCGTACCTTGCGAGGAGGCGCCGGAACGTGTTCTGAAGAGTAAACACAGGCATCGAGACTACGCGGCGCACATTTCACATCCCTTGACCAGGGGCAAGATACGATGCTGATTGTAATGGTCATTTATTTGCATTCCCTTTGAAAGGAGGTGATGACAAATAGTCAATTAGCCTGCTTGAGTTGACCAGGTCCCGCTACATGCATTATGGAACTGCTAGATGCACCTGATACATGTGGCGACACTTGGTGGAAAACAACGCAAATGCAATGCGAAATTTGCACCTAGCCACGGTACTCGGTGCGCAGGTAAAGTTCTGACAAGGGAGATGATATGATGCTAACGATGATTATGATCATTTATTGGCATCCTCTTTGAAATGTGGCAGCGACAGTCACCTTGATTTCTTGATTTATTCAGGTATGCTTAATATCTATTTCATTCCAGCATTTGTGTATACGCCTTCTTATGCTTCTTTTACTTTCATTCCACCATTTTTGTATACGCCCTCTTAATCTTCTTTTTATTCCTCAAAACTTCTCTGCCTACCTTGTACCGCTACGTATGAACTGCTACATGGCCTGCCTCAGGGTTTAATAATATGCAACTGCAAGCAAACTACGCGCATACGGGCGCTAAGCGGCGCGCATCTCACATCGCGGGAAAGATGACACAATATGATGTTAATGATGGTGATTATTTGTTGGCATGCTCCTTGTAACGGGGTGGTCACAGGCGGTGGCCTGGCGTGCTTGATTTGTTCAGGTATGCGCTACATGTTTTTATTTCTTAGATGTCTTATGCATCTTCGTGAACTTCATCTCTTCCTCAAGGCTTATCATATCTTTGTAACCCTACCTATGCAACTGCTGCATTACGTCCAACGTTGTGCAATATTACGATACTGCAATGCGAAGTGCGCATCCTTCGACGCTAGGCAGCGCGTATTTCACATCGCGTCACAACTGGCACGATACGACGTTAATGATGACGATGATGGTTCATTGGCATCCTTTTTGAATCGGGGCGGTTAAAAATAGGCACCAAGCCAGGTTGGTTTAATAAGGTACAAAGGTTTCTCATTCTAGCATTTTTGTATGCATCTTTATAATATTCTTTTTCTTCTTCAAACATTTTCCATCGACCTTGTACAGCTACCTATAAAGAATTTCTACAGTGGGCATCCAAAAACCCCCTCTCATTTGGGTCTAACTATGTTGGTGAGAGCGGACCATGTCTTAACAACATGCTACGGAGCATCGCTACAATGTTACAGAAATTAGAGGAAGGGGGTTTTGATACCCACTATAGAAATTTTATGCATAGAAATTACGCATGCGTAATCAGGCAGACACCACAAATACGGTCACATGTAAACCGGTATATAGTGTATGCTCTATTGTCAGCAAAAATTGTAATCGGTTATGTCGAGAAATCATCGAAGCTAAATTGATTGACAGGTGTGGTCACACATGTGTGCCAAACCGTCGATCGCCCTTTCCAGCAAGGAGCTATTCTTCTGGCGTAGAAACAGGAATTTTGGGCGGGTGGCACACACATGATGTGACACATATTCTGCTATATATCTGGTCACTTTCTTCAAAACTAAACAGTGTTGTAAGTCTGCGCTTGTGTGTCTCAGCCTCCTCTTTGTCCTCGTCTTGCGCACAAAAATGCATTCAAATATAGAAGGATGTATAGCGCTATGCTAAACATCTGTAACAACCTTAAAATTGCAATTTCTATCCACATCCCTCTAAGAGCCTTGGAAGAAATTGATATACGAGAGTAACACTTCATCGGCGATCCCATGAAGCGGTGATAAAAAACAAACGAGAAATGAAACAGCAATTAACAACAGCTTGGAAACGCGTAGCTGGCCTGGCGGGTTTTGTTTAACCAGTGAAACCAACACGGACACAAGGAAGGGCCGTGCAAAGGGGGCGAGCTGTATGTACGTGCGTATGTGTGCACCTCTTCAAAATTCACAGATCACAGAAATGATCGTCCGTAAGACCACGCGGCATGTATAGCAATTTCTATCTCGTTACGGCTAAACCGCACCGCATGTTTCATTCTGCCGTCATAGTACAATGTTTTTTATAGTTATGATGTGACCATAACGAAATCTGTCGGTTAAAGATTCCTTTCAAGCACAACACGATTCCGTATCATGATTAATGTGAATCCGTGAGTCTAGTAATGACGGAATTAAATGCGCGGTGTTTCAGGCATTGTTCATCACAATTGCAGGGCTTAAATTAGAATGTCATGCGGAATCTGAGAACCCGTGTCTTTCGTGGGTGCTCGGCACAGTATAGCAAAGTTGCCAACTGCCAAAGTCATTCACTTATGTGTACTAATTACGCTTTTTGAAAACTGCTTGCATCCCGGATATTTTTGCAGCAGAGGTTGGACGGCTCAAGAATTGCAAGTAGAGCCCCCCACTCGAAAAATAAGGTAACGCAGAAACCCCTCTGGGAGCAGTCAAGGTACGCGTAAGCATTATACCACTTACCTCCGCGCATCCCGGAGCCACTATGAATGTTATGAATGCTGATCCTAGCATTATAAACATTTCAGTTCATTTATTTTCACCTTAAAGGGCCGGAAGCATTATATAAGGGTGGGCTTTAATCCATGTGACAATGTTTGAACAAATGTACACAGCAGTAAAGTAACGACAATAAACAAAAACAATCCAAGAACACTCGGGGAAAAAGGGGAATACCTTGTTGGAGTAAGGTTGGGTAGGATCGGTAATTGAGCAATGTGGTTATTTAACATTTCGCGAAACGTTTTACGGTCAGTGCATGACACGAAATCTTCTTGGAGATGGGTACAATGGGTTATTGGGGGGGGTGTCTGGGACGAATGAAGTGTTCGAACGACAGCAATGTGGCTACACGAACTGCTGCGAACGGCGGCGCAAGGTGAATAATGAAGCCGGAAAGCTACTGCAGGTGGCGACGGCAGACGGGGCATGCTTGGGAAGGCGCACATATTATGTTCCAATCATTATAAGCCGTTATAGCTCTTTAGCACATTATCCATCCGCATCTAACCATACTCTATCAGCCTCACGGGGTCACGCGGGCCTTTCCTCAAAAGCTGCCTGCGATGGAGACAGTCTCGCGTTGAAGGGAGACGCATGGGCCCTAATCTTGAAAGTGATCTGCGATGGCGGCAGTGAGTGCGGCAAGTTGAGCATCGTAAGCGCTGCTTTCTCGCCGCTTAGGTGTCGTTGAAGCCAGAGGCAGCACGAAGGTGAATTCGCTCGCTTCTGCAGGCCCTATCGAGAAAGCGATCGTCTTATTAGACGGACAGACGGACGGACGGACGGTTCTTTCGCGTTGGGTAAGCAGAGAAATCCTCACGCATTTAAAAAAAAAGAGAGAAAAGCCCTCTCAAATGGAAGCGGCCCTAATTGAGAAATGCAACGAAACGATTGTCAGCTCGGTGCAGCCACATGTTACAATGGGGCGCTTTAAGCGTGCCTTTCACTGCAGTATCTTTGATATAAGCGCTCGATTCAAGTACATGACAAGCCTGCGTTTTATAAAAATCAAGTTATTGGGTCTTACGTGGCAAAACGACAACCTGATTATGAGGCACGCAGAAGTGGGGGGACTCCGGGAATCTGGACCAGGTGAGTTTCGTCTAAGTGCACCTAAAGTAGAGAGGTGTTTTCGCAGTTTGCCCCCATCGAAATGCGGACGCCGTATCCTGGATTCGATCCCGCGACCTCGTGCATAGCAGCCCTAAACTAGAGCAGCCTGTAATCATAGACAAAAATACCGGATGTCCTAAGATATGAAGTAAATCGCCTATCGCATATGGCATCAAGTTATTTATTCCGCTGGATTAGCCGAAGAGGCGGACGGTACTAACACTGAAAATCAAAGTGGATAATTAGCTCATTAAAACGAGTTTCACAATGATCTTTCGAACTAATTACTTTAGCACACCTACTGCAATAAACGAACAAAAGCGAGTGATTTGACCAGGTACACACACTTCGAGCAAATTTTGAAGCTAGCAGCAGTTAGAAGATATGCGCTGTCACACTTGCAGTAAAAGCACGCTGTTGTTTCGCTTACCTTTTCAAGAGAAGGCATTTTATATATTAAAGAAATATAATTTACGTAACACCATTGCATTTCGTCGCAAACACGGGAACGCATATGTCTAAATTGAAGTCATCCTCAGAACTCGTTTGAAGTGGATATGACATTCAAAGTAAATTATAAAGGAATGAAATTATGGGGTATTATGAGCAACAACCACGGTGAGATTAAAAAAAAATTAAATTATCGGGTTTTACGTGCCAAAACCACTTTCTGATTACGAGGCACACCGTAGTGTTGAACTCCAGAAATTGCGACAACCTGGGGTTCTTTAACGTGCACTTAAATCTAAGTACACGGTGGTTTTCGCATTTCGCCGCCATCGAAATGCGGCCGCCTTGGCCGGGATTCGACCCCGCGTTCTCGTGCCCAGCAGCCCAACACCATAGCCACTAAGCAACCACGGCGGGTAACCATGGTCAGATTATGAGGCACGCCGTAGTGAGGTACTCCGGAAGTTTTGACCACCTTGGGTTCTTTAACGTGCACTTACATCGAAGTATACATGAGTGTTTTTCCCCCATCGAAATTTGGCTCTGCGGTCTGGATTCCATCCCGCGACCTCGTGCTTAGCAGCTCGACACCATAGCCCCTAAGCAACCACGGCGGGTGGCATTCAAAGACACCGGTAAAAAGTTGTAGATTGCGACATGTGCAGTAAGGTAATTCATTTAAATGTTGATTAGAAATCGTTATTAGTCAAATATTTTGATTTCTCGTGGAAATAATGTCGGCTACAGAGTACGTGAGCTCACGAAGTGGAATTGTGCAACACGCCACAAGTTATTAAAAATAGCAGGCCTTATATTAAGCAGTTACGCAGACTGTGTAGTTTACGCAGACTGGGCATCGTTGCGCAAGCAAACCAAAGGCACTCCATGCCGAAATACCCAAGGGACAACATCGGTCTTGCTTGTTAGGTACTCCATAACGCTTCGTAACTTCGGGTATGAGCGTTGCGGTTAGGCGAAGTCGTCCGCAGGTTTATTCCTAGGAAGTCGTCGTTGCCGAGTTCGTCTTGCCGTGACGGGTCTATAGAGGCGCGCGACAGGCAGTCGGCGTCATAATTTATAGGGTTTGTTTCGCTATTTACAGTTCGGCTACTGTCTTCTTTACCGTCACTACTCCGCACCTCCACCAGGTGTCGCGTGGTATTGACTGTCAAGAACACACCAGCTAATCTAAATGACGAAACTATTTAGTAGGCGAACCTGTGCCCAGAAAAACAGGCTACAGTCAAAGGACAACAAGAGCGGCGAACACATTCGGCGATCGTGAGCCATCTGCTGGGCCGCTCACGCGAATTAGCTTTCATACAGGAATCATCGAAGTTTCCAGAGTAATCGCTTGTGCCCGCCGTGTCTTCGAGAATATACTACACAATTCGAGTCGCGCATACAATCAGATTACGCAAGCTTCGGTTACCACAGAGAATGCATAGAACCATCGATAACATTCAAGTAAGTTCCAATCGTGCATGTGCGTCTCGCACTGAGCGACTCCTTTTGTTGTTAGCGGATTCAGTGCAGTCCCCGAGAAAAGAATAAATAAGTACACTTGTCAACATGTTTTGCAAGACAATTTGATGTTGTGCTAAGTTTACTGGCCTAACGATGTGAACAGTATTTTCTTGAGAAATCTCTTATTGACTCTTATTGCACCTTCTTTGGCCTCTACAATGCACGAAAAAAAAAAAAAAAAACATGGCGTGCGTTCGAAGACACTATGAACTGGCACAACGCCAACCTTGAGTGATATCGTTTTGGGGGTCCATCCTCGTCTCTTAGGTCATGCGTGCTCCTTTTAATGAAAATCGTGCTTGACAGCTAGAAGTTGCTGTCTCTAAACGTCCTTTAACCTTAGTACGCAGAAAAGTTTCTGGATATTAAGAATCATATGATATGTAGAATACCTTGTTTAAATTTAGCGTGGCAATGGTAGTCACGTATACGAAGGAGCTGCAAGAGCCGGCACAAAGCGAAGGTTGAGGGATAAAGTATATTTTCCAAGTCAAGTTCTTTTACTAGCAAATTTTTCGTTTTTCTAGTCTCGCTCAGAATAGAATTTAGGGCTACAGGACGATGTGGCCATTCCCTTCAAACTCCATTACGGACAAAGCAAAGTGGTGGTTCGGCTAGCTGGTAATCAATACCTAATACGGCTTAAGCGCCAAGTTTCCAAAAACCAGAGTGTGCCGCGTCTGTCCCGTTCGTATCCATTATGCTATCTCAGGCTCTTACTATTTTCTCATTCCGTCTGCCTGAATAGTGCGATCATTCCATTCCCATTCCATTCCCTCGGTGGTGTTTGAAAATGTGTAATCATTTAGGAGTATTTCCGGCTGAGTAGTTGCCACTACGCAACTTATTTCATTGTGGTTATGACATCTTGACGTTGTCTGGACGCAAACGCACCGGTGCCGTCGCTCTCACCCACTTGCGGATTTCAAGGGATGTTGACGTAGACCATATTTCCCCCTGAACTTTGTTCGGTCAGCACTTACTGTCAGGGACATGCGCTCGTAGCAGAGTCACTGCCTTTCGTTTACTCTTTAAGCTGTAAATCTTAGTATAGAATAATCTCGCTAATTCTAAGAGCGACCGCACACCAAGATAATGGCTAACAAACCGGGCAACATAAATAAACAGAAATGTAAGGCCAAAAGCTGCACAAATTGAGCGCAATAGAATATATCAATATTATTGGATCAGAACTTATATTTTAACTAGTGGCAGTAACAACGTGACAAATCTAGCACAAGGTTTCGCCCTTGCAGGTCAACAGAAGCGGCGAGGCGTCAAAAGTGTGCGACTCCTATTTTTATGTACATTGTACAATATACCGAAGCCAATTCAGAACAAACGCCCTTCGTTTATTACATTGTGCTCATCCAAACGAGATCCGAAGAGGCAATTTGACGTGCGTCAGCAGAAATTGATCTTTGATAGAGCAATGTTTCTTTATGTATACGACATGACTTATGCAATGACCGAGCAACGTTAATTGGGAAATTTCGTCGTCAGGTTGGAATATTCACAAAAATTGGTTCTATGAACTTTCGCATGATAGCATGCACGTCGCCCGAAACATCTTCTGCAAATGAAAAGTTATAAGCATCATACTTTTCCCTTGATTTTATCCGTTAATTGCGTCCCTTTATACTAATGTGCTGACCTCAACGAGATGTGAACAGCCAATTTTATTTGCGTCAGTAGAAACTGATATTTGGTACAGCAATGCTTCTTTACGCGTGGAAATTGACTTATGCATTCACAGAGCAACGTTGATTGGTAAATTTTGTCGTCTGGAAGATATATTAATAAAAATAGTTGCTTGAAATTTCCCACGAAGGCATGCACATTGCACGAAGCATCTTGCGCACGAAACATCTTCCGTAGAGTAGAAGTTAGATGCATTTTCCTACTTTCTTAATTTTTTTCTAGTGGTGTCGGAGTGGCTACAATAACAATGCCCAATCATTACAGTGCTGCTGTTTGTGTGCAGGTCACGACACATGCCTCACATCAGTCTCTACTGATTCGAGAAAGTGACCTTTGTGACGGCTGCATCATTGTGCCAACTAGATTCTGTATGTTGTATATGTGCACAAAACAGTACACTAAGCAGATTCAAAAAAATTAACTTGAAGCACTTGAAGAAAAGAGCGGGAATGCTCTTGCAGCACGAGAATGTTCCGCGAAATTTGGTTGGTCGGGCTAAAGAGATCGCTCATTGCACAACACTGACTATGGCGACAGTACCAATAGGTTGAGGGGCCATGGCACGGATGGAGTGTACGGCGACACCGACGACGACTGCGAGAATCTGAGGAATGAGCCAAGAAAAGCTAATGTTTGATAACCGTAGAACGTAATTTTGCCTTATATAGAATGTTTTATGCAATGGATTAGGCTCATTTTGAAATAAATATTTCAGTACATTAAGATCGAAACTAAAGCAGATGTAAAATAAATTGCCCTCTTGCTCCGACATTCTATGCATTTCATGTCTTTCACGTGTCCACTGGAAACTAGAAGGAAACAGGTTCTACTAATATTCAAGCGTAATCCCAATGCCCTCAAATAATTTGTGATTTTAGTTATAAAACGCTTTATGGACGAGGAATGTATGTTCTCGAACGACATCCAGTCTAGCCTGCTACGGCGCACGAGAGGGTACTTGCGTTGAACGTCAATCAAACCCTCTTGTAGTCACTCCATTGCGAGTAACACATTCGTAGGGCCTGAAATTAGACATGTCAACACAAAAATGGTGTCTTAGGCAACGCCTAAAGGATATGCGGACATTGTCATTTATTACGCAGCAAGGTTCGGACTCAGAAACCCCACGAGAAAAAGGTGTTATATATGGGGGGAAATTTTTATTAGGAAACACAGTAAAACTAAATACGCAATGACAATGACCGGCATTGTCGGTTGCTAAGCTTTATGTGCCCTTGTGGAAAACGCATACTCATTTTTAACGTCATCCATACTTACATAATTGTCACTGGTTCCCTTGCATTTTAAAAACATTTTGGAGTTTAAGGTACACTAACACAATGCCATTACAATGCACGCCGCAGTGGGAGACTCGAATTACGGAATTTTGATCGCTTCAGGTTCCTTAACGGGCGCCCAATGCGCGGTATCCGAGCAGTTTGTGCGAGACCAGTGGTTCCATGATCGAACTTGCGACTTCGTGCTCAGCAGCGCTGTGTTACAGCCACCGAGTTACGGCGGCGGATGCACCACAGATTTGGTAACATACTAGGCTATTTACATAAAGCATAAAACGTAATTGACAAGCATGTCTCTCTCTAGGATTACTGACAATGTGCTACACCGTAAACAGGTTTTACCCTTTTAGGGAGTTTTGGCCTCGTTGCATAACTCAAGCCCTTACAGGAGGACAATACAATCCATTAGAACGGATTTTTTTTCACGCCCTTGTGTCTAGTGGTTTTATGGGGAATTATGGGAGTTTTATAATTCTCCTTTAAACACCAACCCCTGAGTGGTTGCAGGAGTCTTTGTGAGGAATTTTGGGAGTTTTTTATTCCTCTTTTGAACACCAGCACTATGGATGTTTTATGAGGAACTTTGGGAGCTTTTACAAATTGACATGGGTATTTTATTTTGCTTCTTCTGGGAATTTATAGGAGAAGCAATGGGAGTTCTTACGTACATATTTTCGGAAACGTTTGGCTTCTCAAGGAAGTTTAGAAAGAGACCTTTGGGAAATTATGTTGCCTCCTTGTAGAAGTGAATCAATTTGCATCCAAAGCGCGAAAGGCCCGACTCACTGCGACCGCTATTTGCCTCTCGCATAAGCTACCGACATCTATTTTTGTCAACGATCACCTAACACCGGTAAATAAGTGACTTTTTGCGCAGGCGCTAGAACTTAAGGAATCTAAAGGTTGGAAATTTCTGTAGACCGACAACTGCGCTATCAAGGCCAGCAAGTCGGAAGACAGCCGTGTGCAGCGCATATCCCGCGTGACTGATCTATCTTCACGTAATCACATGTCGTTTTCTTATCCCTCACTGATCTTTACAATTCATCATGGCGGAGTCTCTTTTTTCACTTGATCAAACTAATTCTCTGCTGGAAAAAAAAAATCAGCTCACGCTATCTTTAGTACATCTTAACATCCGCAGTATTTGTAGGCACCACGATGATCTTGTCACGTTTCTTTCCATTCTGGACCATGCCTTCTCTTTCATTTGCCTGTCTGAGACGTGGTCATCATCACATGACGGAAATATGTGCGGTCTTCTCGGTCATACTTCCGAATACTGTCATCGTGAAGGACATCGTAGTGGCGGTTCGGCCATATTAGTAAATTCAAAACTGTCGTATAAAGGCCGTCATGACTTCACTTTGTGCATCTCTCTCTGCGAATCTGTTTGGTTGGAAGTAGACCAAAGTAACTTTCAGTCAAGCAGTAACTTGTTGCCGATCAATCGTAATATTATAATTGCGTCCATCTATCGCGCTCACCTTCTTATATTGAGTTCTGCAGAGAATTCGAGCAGTTACTTAAAAATGGGATTGACGAGAACAAGGACATTATAATTAGCGGTTGCATTAACATCAATATAATTGACCCTAACAGTCACTCATGCTCTGAGTACGTTAGCAGTTTTCTTAGCTGTGAATTTTCTTCGCTAATTTATATTCCAACTCGGTGTGAACAAACCGGTTCTAGCACTCTAATAGATCATATCCTTTCCTTTTTACCTACTGATAATACCACGGCCGGTGTAGTAAACTATGATATAACAGACTATTATCCCATATTTTTTAGCCCAGGCTCCGTAACGTCTAGCCTCTCTAGAAAAAACATCGTCATTCTTTGATTGAAACAAATTCATTCACGTAATTCGTGCGACTGACTGGACTGACGTGTTTCAGGAGCAATGTGCTGAAAAAGCTTTTCACTATGCAAAAAAGAGCTGAGGCGTGCAAACATGACACAAGAGTAGAGAAGTGGACAACACGAACGCCGTTCGTGTTGTTGATTTCTCTATTCTTGTGTGCTGTGTGCACGCCTCACCTGTTTTTCGCATAATAAATCCTTACGAACTAGCTCAGCTTTCTGTCGTAAAAAGCTTTTGCATATTTTCAGCGAAAATATCATAGTGCACTAATTTATGCATAAGTAACTTCTTCATGATGCACTGGTTTAGTACACCAAGAAAGCCTTGGATCAGCAACAGTTTACTGCGGTCCATAGTAAAAAAAGAAAACCTTCGCAAGAAGCTCAAAGTTCAGCCATATAATAGCACATTGCGTTCACGATTGAAAGCATATTCAAATGTTCTTGCAATCACCCTAAAATGTGCTAAGCGTAATTACTACGAAAACAAGATTACACAAAATGGAAACGACACCAGACGAAACTGGCAAGTTATTAAAGAACTTTTAAACACTAATACCCCTGATAATGGCATATCATGCGTCATCTACAATTCAGTTTCAGCTACCATTTTAGTGCTATAGTTGATATACAGCATAAACCACCCTTGCCTAGTCTACCGCGCAGTCCCTATTCATTTTATTTGTGCCCTACAACTTCACAAGAAGTTCGCAGTTCCATAACATCACTCAATGTAACTGGGCCTGACCTTGATCTCATCCGACCAGCGAACATTAAGCTTGTGCATAAAGAAATTTCACCAGTACTTGCCAACGTAATACACAATTTATTTAAAGATGGCATCTTTCCCAACAGCCTCAAAATGGGTAAGGTGATCCCTATTCTTAAAAAAGGTAATCGTGAATGTTTGAATAATTATCGTCCTATTTGCATTTTGTCTTTCTTTAGCAAGGTAATTGAAAAACCTATTCACAAGCAGTTAACTAATTACTTATCCAAATTTAAGCTATTATCTCCGTATCAATTTGGTTTTAGAGAGCATTTGTCAACTAAACTTGCACTTATTACGTTTGCTGACAGAGTTAAATTAGCTATAGACGAAGGCCAATTAGTCGGTGTTCTTTTTATTGATTTCACTGAAGCGTTCGATAGAATTAACCACCTCATTCTCCTACACAAACTAGACTCTTATGGCATTTCTGGCGCGCCTTTGCAGTTAATTCGTGACTACTTAACAGACCGACCACAAATAGTCCAAGTGAATAGTTCCTTCTCTTCACCTAAAGTTATTAAGAGAGGCGTCCCTTAGGGAACAATACTTGTGCCATTGTTATTCTTATTGTTCATTAATGATTTGCGACAATTATTAACGCATGCCCACTGCCTTCTCTATGCTGATGACAGAACTATTTTCGTATCCGATCAAAATTCCCTCACACTAGTAAACAAATTAAACAATGATCTCGCTAATGTTCATGCGTTGTGCCTGAAAAACACGTTATATATAAATCCATCGAAGACAACATTTATGGTATTTCACTCCCCTCTCAAACATTATTCGTAGATTCCTTAGTCGTATCACTTAACAATGACATAATCACAAGATCTAGGTCAACCAAATTTCTAGGGATTATCTTGGATGAGCACTTAAAATTCAACCGCCATGCCCAATCCCTTGTTCAAAAAATTTCTGTTGGCACTTCTTTTTTGAGCCAAGTATTCTCTTGTCGTTGTATTACGCGTATATCCACAGGCATATAATTGTGGAACTTGATTCCATCCGATATCAAATCATGTGCATTTGACGCCTGCAAGCTCGTTTCCGAGCTCCTAGTATTTTTTATTGTGCGATGTCAACATTATTAAATATATCTGTACTGTTGTGTTCCTAATTTTCTTTATATGTATATATATATATATATATATATATATATATACATTCTATCCCTGTCAATATTTTACAGCATTGCTTGTTCCCCACGCTACCACCATCAAGTTTCATATTAAAACGCAGTTTTTTCGTTCCTTTTTTCCCCGATGAAGGCTTTTCCGCGTTACATGTTACACACACTACAACCACACTTTTGTAATTAAAGCTGTTTATTTTTCTTCTTTTTTAACCATTTTCTTTCCTTACAAACACAAGCTTTATATGATGTAGCCTGCTACTGTTGCCACAATTGTACTCACCTCCATTTGTTTCCTGTTTAGGAGGTCCCCCCGGCAGTTTTTACTTCGGTATCGCCGATTGCGCAAGTATACTTCACCTGTTTGTACTACTGTTTGTACGTACTGATAAAAATAAATTCAACTTCAACTTCAACTTAGGTGTAAACCTGGGCGTCATTGTTCCCATATTTTGGGAACTTAGTTTTAATAAGAGTTTTAAACAGTTGTTTTGGCAGTGCATTTTAGCTCTTCTATAGAGCTTTTACAGGTAGGTCGTTGAGTTTATTACACTCCTTTTGGGGATTTTACTAGGTTGAAGGGAGTTTTTTTTGTGTGTGTTTAGTAGATTGTGTGTAACGAGGTGCAAAAACCATGGCAAAGCAATAAAATGTGAGCAAGTTTATTGCAGTTACAGAATAAAATGTGCCAGCATGTCAGTACAATCAGTGACTATTAGCATAATGAAAGTGAAAAATTCAATAAATTGGATAGAAACAAACAAACCAGTTTGACAGTAAATTGAAGCATTTGGCAAGCTTCAGTACAGTTGAAAATCCACAAGTGCAGCCAAGAATGAAATTGAGTGGCTCAAAACATTATGAGCTATTGGGCAGTCCTTGCATTTATTAGAAGAGGCCACATTTGTTTTTGCATGTAGACGAGCATGCTACAAAGAATGATGCAACTCGTCCTTCGTCCGGGTTGCGCTGCCCACCCATAGGAACATGTTCAATCACCAACTCGCCCAGCTTGCCGCCTTAATGCAAAGGAGGCCATACAGCACCAATGACCTAGAACATAGTGAAGTATTTTTGAATACCTATGCTATTTCTAATCGACATCTACATACAACTTATCCTCTGATGTAACACGCAGATGCAAAGAAAAAGAAGCCATGGTAGTACCGCACACTCTGAATCAATTTGCTTAGCACTGTGAAGTACCTGAAATTGAAACTTGCCAGCTAGGGAACATGATAAGTTCACAGCAAAATGGGCATAATATGATAACAGTAGTCAAACAAGTGATTTCTCAGGCTGTAGTTAATTCAACAAGAGGACTAATCGTCGTCAAGGAAAGAAAATCCAAGCAGACAATTCAAGCTCACGCTTACAATGCATACACAGATGTCACTACGTAGGTTCTTGTCGTGATGCCCCATGACCTAAGTCAGCATCAAGGAAGTTCATTAAAAATGACACATATACAGTGGCACACACCCAGTGTACATACACAAGTTTGTGTCAAAATTTTGTTGAAGAGCTGCATATACCCAGTGGCTCCAAGTGATCATAACCAATGGGCACAGTGACACATATGTATGGTAGCGCCAGGAGCACGTACTGAATTTCCACAAATATAAGGAGTTTTTTCAACATTTGTGGCCTCAGAAGGCGCCTCGCATTATATAACCGACATAGATACAAACAAGATCAGTCGTAGAAATCGGTGTCAGCAACCTGCTAAACTCCCTACTTCTACACACTTCGCTATCCCAACAAAGCCCCCATGTTGAGAATTTGAACTTACGGGCCCCTTTTCTATGCACCCACTTTGCTGGATGTCCGTGGAGTGGAGAAAAGTGAACTATATAAGCACTGCCAAGGAAAACAGTTGTTACCCTAACGAAAATAAGTCCCCTTCTCAAAAAAAAAATTCTTCACCTGATATAACACTTGCTCGACCTCTGCTGATCACCTTCAGCTGAATATTGCATATCACACAAAACAGCAATTCAACTATAATTTGTAGTTTTATAGTGAAAAAGAATTTCAGTAGGATGTGAAAGAAAATATAATACAGGAACCCTTAAGAGTATCCATAAGTGTGAAATTTTTACAAAGGCAAAGAGGCGAACACTTAGACCTCAGGGCACATGTAAGGCGTCATTACATACATTTTGTCTGCAAAAAGCCGCCATGCATTCATTTCAAAAAGTAGGCATTTTAAATGTTCTTCTTCAGCAAGATCAAGGCAGGCTGATGATGCTCTGCAAGCAGTGGTGGACTTCAAAAGGGAACGGATCCACACAAAAAGCCATGCTACCGTTGAGATGGCAGTGCATGATAGGGAAGATTCTGAAAAGCGAAACGTAAATAGATTATGTACTATTGTATTGCAAACTGACACAACATGAATATTTAAACATAGCATCACGAATTATTTGACAGTGCTGAGCCATTCAATGCGACCACTCGAAGTGCATCTGGCCACCTCAGATTTTAGGAACAGTGATAGCCCATTGTAGAGTTGCAGACTGGATGAAGTCGAGAGTATGATAGAAGTCCGTCTGGTCAGGATAATGCATGTCCGGACCTTCCTTTTAACTAACAGACTGCACACACACAGAATACTTCGTGAGAATTTCACATCGTGTGAGCATCGTTACCTTGTCGGCTAAGGCTGAAACAAACAAGTGTTTCTATGAATGACTACCAAGCTTTCCAGAATGTTTCATCATTCGTGATGGACCCCTAATGTTTTTTATCTGCGAAGAGTGTCTTCTCATTCTAACTTGATTAAATATAATAGATCTCAGAGCAGTTTCTGAGAAGTATTTTCATCCAGCTGGGGAGGATTATATGTGCCAATAACCAATTTAGGAACCCTGATTTTGTAGCGAAGAAAGAGCTTATCATTATAAGAGCCTATAGCTGCAGTGATTAAAAGTTTCCGAAGTTCTGAATCAACTCTTTATATCTGCAGAATCTCATTAATTCTGATTCTGATTCTGAATTAAGTGTTAAGATGCCTAGCAGCACTGACAATGAAAGGAAATCATGACAACACATTACAAAAACTACTAAAATAAATGTGTTCCTTATAATATAATGTGTTGTATTATTATACACATTATACAAAAGCACCAGCAGTAATTTGCATATCTTCAGAGTGCACACACAGTTCAACAAGGTAATAATAAATACAGGTCAACATCTTAAAGCAACACATTGGTACTGAGGTTTTTCTTTCACAGTGGCCTAAAAACCAACCACATGAGCATTCAGCCATCTCATAAACAGCACCTGTTGCATGATTTCAAGGAACTTTCAGATGTGCAAAATTGTTTAGGAGCTTTTAAGAAATGGACATGGCACTACTATATAGTTAATTTGTTGCCTGTAAAAATGGTAAATCAGGTGAACTGCTAGTTGTCCTTCCGGTGAAGGATGCTGCAGAAAATGTCAGGACAAAAACATTATAAGAGCTATTTGAAACCTATGGATGTTAAGAAAGAAGATAATATGCAATGTTAGCATGCTGACAGACAGTCAGATAAAAATGATACAAAAAAAAAGTGATATATACATTACACAGATGCAAGCATTCTGCTTCTTTATTGCTGCAAAACTCGGCAGTTACAGAAGTGCTTCATCCCTTGAAAAATATTTTTAGCAATACGTTCTCTACGAAGTTTAATTGAGGATGCATCAAATTTGCATGCTACAAGTGGTTTGGGCTGTTCAGAGGCAGACATATGGCTCGTGAATGCAAGAGCATGTCGAAATACTGCAAGTGATCCAAAAAAATGCTTACATGGTAAGCGAAATGACAAAAACAAGAATGTGGATGAAAAGACCAAACTGCCCCATAGTCTAATTTTAGTAATGTAAGGTTTTATGAAAGATAATAATAGTTCTGAGACAGAACAAAATACCAACATGATATGCAGGACATCAAGTGATGTTACTAAACAATTCTTATACATAAAAATTTCACATTCGCTGGAAATTTCACACTACACGACATATAAGCTATGTGATTCATGATGCACCCATGTCACACATGATATTGTTCAAGTAAGCAACTTCTTTATTCAAGACACCTGTAGGATTCTTAATGGAGGTATGGTTTCTTGGATGGAAAAGGCCTAGTATGCGAATCTGCAGTTCAGTGCCTTATGTTTGAAAAGTGCATGTGTACAGTCAAATTTTCGCACAGTTTGGCATCTATTGCAATATTTTGTGAGATATGCTCCTGCATATCTTCTATCCTGCATTTTGTGAGATATGTTTCTGCAGCCTGCCATTACCACAAATCCTGGTGTATCCTATGTAACACTTGCTGCTGAAGGCATTAAAGGCACCCAAAGGTGCTTGAAAGACAGGCTGAGCATTCTGCGCAGGTTAGCGTGTTAGCAAGGTTTGAAAAACTTGCAGGACATTGTAAAAGATGTCAATACATGGAAAAATGCAACAGCACAAGACACTCAGAAAATTTAAGGCTAAAAGTGCACACTGATATATAAAGGCCTTCCCAGACAAACTGATAAATTCAATAGCACACTTTCTATTGAAATCTCGAGTAGAAAAATTGATTATTTGAACAAGATGTACGGTACACACGAAATAAAATGAGGGATGTATCTTATATGTAACGTACAGTCGAATTTTGCTGCAAATGTGAGCCTTTCATGCATACACATAATCGCACTCGTGTAGTAAAACAAGTTCATGTGCAGTTCTCCTCCTGTGCATTTCATGTCTTTCATCGTATAGTGTATTAACAATGTTTCCTAATGCCAGTAACCAACACTGCCTGCTCTCAGAAATTCTTAGAAGCATGATAGCATGAAAAAACAAGGAGAAAAACCTATCAACGGGACTAGCACCAACTACAAGCTAATTTTGCTCTTCGATGGAAACGAGTACTAGTAACCGTAATGATTATCAATGTTTCAGTGAGGGAGTGGGTGAACCCAGAACATGCATGAAGAATAACTACATAGCTACAAATAGCTACATGGCTGCACATATGAGCTGTGGGTGTTTCTCTAGCTTCCAGCACATGAGGTTAGTTGCAGAGAGCCCTGACAGAGCTGAGAGGGCAGTGATTGAGGTTTTCCACATTAGCAAACAAAGATCGACACGTGTCAGAAAATAATTACCATCTCTCGTCAAAAACATGTAATTTTTATACAGCATTTACCCTCGATTCATTACACACATTGCGTTAGGTGGTGAATTTGTTTCCCTACTGATCTTAGTGCCCCATACAAGATTAACCTTTTCCATGTCTATTTTATTTTCAGAACACCACCGAAATTTCTAAAATATTTTCATGAGCTATTATTTTTGAAGAGTTTTCATTACTGCACTATCAGCAGTTCGTTTACAATTTTCTGCTATCTTTTACTAGCTGTTTTTCATAATTTTAGGTTGCAAACAGACAAGGACGCAGAAACAGTCTCCACGAAGCATATTTTTTGGAAGAAAGTCAAGCATAGTTTTGTTATCCTCTATGAAACATGTTATTGCAGGTGCGGCAATAAAATATGGTGTTTTTTTCTAAACAGGTCGCCAGGGGCCCAAATATTCCTCTCAATCGTTACTATTAAGTTGAAGCTCCAAACATGAGTTGTTAGTTTTCCAGTTTTCGTGCTTCAATTCTTTACCTCAGATGAAGAAATACATGAGATATTTTGACATATGATATGTGATTCTTGCACTGGACAGACAACCTCTTTCATCACAGCCACTTTACATTGCACTGTCATATTTAAAACGCAGGGAAGCCAACTTCTCCATAATTTCTGCTCACTGCATCCTCAAATATCAGTTTGCTCAGAAACGGTTATCACTCACATCAAACTGATGAAAACATTGCTGCTTGTATATGGCACTCAGTAGGTAAAATGAAATCACTGGACGAGTCAGACTCATAAATAGCCCAAAAAGAGTGAATGTGGTTATAATTGCACTATTCCCTCCAAGAATAAAATAGGGTGGTACTTGGTGCCAGCGCTGATGATGATGATGATGATGATGATGTGTGGAGTTTTATGGCGCAAGGGCCAGGTGTAGCCAAAGAGCGCCATGTCTGTGGTAATGAGTTTGCGGTGTAATTATGATTGCTATGAAGTTGGTGTGAGGTGGCTGTAAAGAGGCCTTAAAATATACGCTCTAAAGTGCGTAAAATCTGTATGAAAAAATTATGGCGATGACGTATGACTTGTACTATGAAAATTTTGATGCATATAAAAAGAATGATACGATAGGTAAAGTATATCACGATTATAAGAAATGCCAGAGCACTACTGCCTCCTTAGAGCCCTTGAAGCACAAGGGCCTGGAGGCATGTGCTACGCAAAACAATTATCGCAGTGGCATCCTCTCAAGAGAGAAGGCGCTACGAATTCATGGGACTAATAGCATGTAAGACGACATCTCTGAGGAAACCTAGGACACTGTATTAAAAAGCGGTTCTGGACCGAGAAACATTAGAGGGTGAAGAGGAATGTGTCGGCGGTATGCCAAGGAAAAATATCTCTTTCTCTCAGATTCGGCTTCCCGATACTCCAGGAGGACGTGGAGTACGGTTAGCCTCTCCCCGCATCTACCACAGGTTGGAGGCTCACTTCCGGTGAGTAGAAAATTATGGGTGCCAAACGTGTGTCCTATTCTGAGACGACAGAATAGGACATCTGTTCGGCGCGATTTTGTAGTAGAGGGCCAGAATCCTAACTGTGGTTCTATCAGGTGGAGCTTATTATCCGTTTCCGCATCGCACATGTGTTGCCAGTGATCTCGCAGCCTCCTTTGCAAGAAAGGCCTCAGATCTGTGACAGGCACCGCAGCGGTAGGGTTAACAGCTTGCAATGTGATTGACGTGGCCATCTCGTCCGCCAGAACGTTACCTTCGATTCCCCTATGGCCAGGGACCCAGCATATTATGATATTCTGGTTAGATGAGTACGCTTTGCAGAAGACCGAATATAGTTCATTAAATACGGGATTTTTATGTTTGCTGAGTGACATTAAGGCCTTCACGACGCTGAGAGAGTGATGAGCAGAGCAGAGAGTAATGCGTAGGCCTCGGCCGTAAAAATACTTGTTTCCGGATGCAGTACATCGGATTCCGAAAACGATGGGCCGACGGCTGCATAGGATACCCCGGCATTTGACTTCGAAGCGTCTGTGTAGAACTCTGCGCAGGAGTGCTTGTGCTGGAGTTCTAGGAAATGCATTCGGATTTCGGCCTCAGGAGCGTGCTTTGTAACTTTTATAAAGGATATGTCACATTGTATCACCTGCCACTCCCAAGGAGGTAAGAGCTTGGTTAGGTGCATTAAGCGATGCTCGAGGAGTGGGACATGCATTTCATTGCTAAGCTCTTTCACACGCAGCGAGAAAGGCTGTCCTATGGAGGGACGATTGCTGAAAAGTGTAGCGCACGTCATATCAGTAACGGTATCAAAACATGGATGTTCAGGATTAGAGCGTACTTTAAGGAAATATGTATAGCTAATGTATGATCTCTGTAGGTGGAGAGACCATTCATTTGATTCTACATATAGACTTTGTATGGGACTCGTTCTGAAAGCGCTAGTGGCCAGTCGGATTCCTAGATGGTGGACAGGATCTAGAATCTTTAGTGCGCTCGGGGCGGCAGAGTTATATACTACAGCACCATAATCCAATCGAGACCGAATTAGGCTCTTGTATAGGTTCATTAACCACTTCCTATCACTACCCCATGTAGTCTCGGATAGAAGTTTCATTAAGTTCATTGTTTTTAGACATTTTTCTTTCAGATATTTAATGTGTGGAATGAAAGTGAGTCTGTAGTCAAGTATGATACCTAGGAATTTGTGCTGTTTGCTGATAGGTATTCGTTGTCCACACAGTTCTAAGGAAGGATCCGGAACCAGGCCTCTCTTTCTTGTAGAAAGAACACAAGAGCTTTTGTTAGGATTGATCTTAAATCCATTCTTGTCTGCCCACATTCAGACTTTGTTCAGGCCGTGCTGTACCTGTCTCTCGCACACTGCGAGGTTACAGGATTTGAAAGCTATTTGTATGTCGTCCACGTAGACAGAATAAAAGATTGCCGGTGGTAATGAAGCGCGAAGCGCGTTCATCTTCACGATGAAGAGTGTGCAGCTGAGCACGCCTCCTTGCGGTACACCCGTTTCTTGCGTAAAAGGACGCGAAAGTACATTTCCTACTTTTACCCGGAAGGTACGACTGGACAGATAGCTTTCTATTAGGTTTAGCATATTACCATGGATGCCCATTTCTGACAAATCTCTTAAGATTCCGTAACGCCACGTCGTATCGTACGCCTTCTCCATATCGAGGAATATGGATAAGAAGAATTGTTTGTGTACAAATGCGTCCCGGATATTTGCTTCTACACGTACAAGATGGTCAGTTGTGGAGCGCCCTTCTCGGAAGCCGCACTGATAGGGATAAAGGATTTTGCTCAGTTCAAGGAAATGGATGAGTCGCCGATTAATCATTTTTTCAAACACCTTACAGATGCAACTTGTGAGGGCTATCGGGTGGTAACTTGCCACTGAGGAAGGGTTCTTGCCTTGTTTCAAAACAGGGACCACAATGGCTTCCTTCCATGCGGTTGGAAGGTACCCTGCATCCCAAATGGTGTTGAAAAGTGTGAGTAGTGTAACCTGCGTGTCATTGTGTAAGTTTTTGAGCATTTCATACATGATTCTATCAGATCCTGGTGCGGAGCTGTTGCATACGCTCAAGGCAGCTCTCAATTCAGCAATACAAAAAGGACGGTTGTAAGGCTCATTCTCTCGACCTTTTCTTGTTAATGGCTTATGTTCTTCTGTTTCTTTGTATTTGAGAAAGGACTGTGTATAATTTGTTGGACTTGACACGCTCTCAAAATATTCCCCAAGTGAGTCTGCCTGGTCTTGCAGTGTATCGCCCTGTGTGTTTACGAGGGGGAGTGAATGTGTTTGCCGCCCTCTAATCCTATTTACTCTGTTCCAGGCTTTGGCCTCATCCCTAAACGAGTTAATACTCGATAGATACTTTTGCCAGCTTTCTCTTCTGGCCTGTCGGCGGGTTCTCCTACCTTGGGATTTTACTTTTTTAAAGTTGACAAGATTTTCTGCAGTGGGCGAAGCGCGTAGCAACCCCCACGCTTTGTTCTGATTCCTACGTGCGATTCTGCATTCATTGTTCCATCACGGGACATGCCGTTTGCATGCCGAGCCGCTTAATTCACGTATGCATTTAGATGCGGCATCTATTACGAAGGCTGTGAAGTACTCCACAGCAGCATCGATTTCTAAAGAAGACATGTCATCCCATGATATACTAGTTAAGTTTCGGAACCTCTCCCAGTCTGTTGTGTCAATCTTCCACCTGGGAGCCTGTGGCGGATATTCGTTTTCTTTAAGTGTTCTTAATAGTATGGGGAAGTGGTCGCTTCCGTAAGGATTGTTCATAACTTCCCATTCGAGTTCAGGCAGAATGGACGAGGAAACTATGCTCAGGTCAATAGAAGAAAAGGTTCTGTTTGCTAGGGAGTAATACGTGGGTTCCTTCTTATTCAGCAAGCACGCACCTGAAAAAAAAAAAAAGGAACTGTTCAACAAGACGACCTCGTGCGTCTGTACGAGAGTCGCCCCACAGGGAGCTGTGCGCATTGAAATCGCCAAGAACAACATAAGGTTCTGGCAATTCGTCTATAAATGACTGAAATTCATGTTTGTTTAACTTGAAGCGTGGGGGTACATAAAGCGAGCAAATGGTGACGACTTTATTTAAAAGAACAGCTCGAACCGCCACTGCCTCAAGGGGCGTTTGTAGCTGTAAACGCTGACAGGAAATACTTTTATGAACCAAAATGGCAACACCGCCTGATGATACGACTGCATCATCGCGATCTTTGCGAAACTTGACATACGGTCGGAGAAAGTTTGTATGTTGTGGTTTTAGGTGTGTTTCCTGTAGACACAGCACTGTTGGATTGTGTTTTTGGATAAGCTCTAGCACATCATCAAGGTCCCTAAGAAGACCTCTGATGTTCCATTGAATTATTTGTGTATCCATATTGGAGGTCAGTAGGTGCTGTGTGTACAGAAACAGAAGTAGTGATTATGAAAATTACAGAGATTAAATTACAGAGCCCTTTCGAGGCCCTGTAACGGGAGTTTTGCCCTTTCTGGAGCGTTCGAGGGAGCCTCGCCGCTCCTTAGGCGCTTGGTGCGCCTTGAGGATAGGTGTTGTGTCCATTGCCTGTAGTGAGGCTCCGGACACGTGCTCTTGCGAGCGAGACGTTTTCAGAGGGAGTCCCGCCTTGGAGGGCAAGACCCCTGCGCCCACCAGCCCGGAGGTCGATGGGGCTCCCTGAGGGATTTGACTGCGCCGGCTGTGGCCAGCGCTGGAAGGGGCCGGGGAGGTTGTGGCAGCCTCGGCTGCGCCCACCTTCGGGGTCGATGATCCCTTCTGCTCAGTTGGCGGAGCAGCGCTAGCTGCAACCACCGTGGGGGCAGATGGCGTAACTGCCGACTCACTGCGTGTGGGTCGGACAGCCGCCGGAGGCCGTTGTGACGCTGCCCCCTGACGCGCCACTTCGGCAAAGCTTTTCTTTGGCAGGTATGCTACCCGCCTGCGTGCCTCTTTGAACGATATATTTTCCTTGATTTTGATTGGGACTATTTCTTTTTCTTTTTTCCATGATGGACAGGACTGCGAGTACGCGGCGTGTTCCCCATCACAGTTCACGCAGTGTGGAGCATTCTCGCAATTGTCAGATGGGTGTTCTTGGGCACTACATTTTGCGCAAGTCTGGCGGCCTCGGCAGTTCTGTGAACTGTGGCCAAATCTTTGACACTTAAAGCATCGGAGAGGATTGGGTATGTACGGTCTGACTGGGATCTTTATGTAGCCAGCCTCAATGGTCTCAGGTAGCATACTTGATGCAAAAGTTAAAATTAAGTGCTTTGTCTCAATCTCCTTGCCATCGCGCCTGATTTTTATTCTCTTGACATTGGTCACATTTTGATCGCTCCAGCCCTCCAGTAGTTCGGCTTCAGTCAGTTCCATGAGATCGGCATCGGAAACGACTCCGCGGGTGGTGTTCATTGTGCGGTGCGGTGTGACCGTCACTGGAAGATTCCCAAAGGATACTAGATTAGAGAGTTTCTCGTACTGTGTCTTATCAAGCAGTTCTAAGAGGAGGTCGCCACTTGCCAACTTAGAGACTTTATAGCCTGGGCCAAAAGCTTCACTAAGTGTCTTCGCAACAAGAAAAGGTGAGATCATTCTCGCTGCCTTTTCTTTTTTCTCTGAATGTACTACATGAAATCTTGGAAAATTGTCATTATTTCGGCCAAAAAACTTGAAAACTCCTTCGGTGCGCCCTCGTTTATGAGGGCGATCAGGAAGGATTGGAAAAGAACTTGCCATAGATATGTGTAAAAATGCGGCAGCGCCGCCAGCCACCCACCATGGAGCCCAACAAGGGGACGCTGCAGGACCGTGAAAAGACGGCCTGCACGCGCCAGCTGTACGACACTACTATAACCAAATCTGTTATAACCAAGTTTGGCTATCCCACACAAGGTTAACCCTTGCCGCCGAGGAGAATGAAGTAAATGGAAGAGAGGAGAGGACAGGAAAGGTCAAAAAGTAAGAGATAAAGACGAAGATTCGAGAGGAAGAGACAGGAAAAGGCGACTGCCGATTTCCCCCGGGTGGGTCAGTCCGGGGGTGCCGTCTATGTGAAGCAGAGGCCAAAGGGGTGTGTTGCCTCAGCCGGGGGGCCTTAAAGGTCCAAACACCCAGCATCGGCTCAACCCCCAGGATCCCCTTTTCCCCAGACACGGCTAAGCCGCGCACGGCTACACGCGGGAGGGTCCGACCCTCGTGTGCTCGGGTACGTGGTGTCGCAACACACCAAACGCCTGCTGACGCAGACGCCCCAGCGGGGTTGGTGCCAGCGCTGTCAGTGCGTTTATTTGTGCCCATTTCTTCGTGCTGTTATATGTCTACTAGTATGTGTGGTAGCGTTTGATTCCGTCGAAGCCTGAAAAGTCATGGAGGCATTACGGAATCAGGGTGTAGACGAGCTGTATGTAAAAATACTGAAAGATATCTATAGCGGCTCCACAGCCACCGTAGTCCTCCATAAAGAAAGCAACAGAATCCCAATAAAGAAAGGCGTCAGACAGGGAGATACGATCTCACCAATGCTATTCACCGTGTGTTTACAGGAGGTATTCCGAGACCTGGTTCGGGAAAAATTGGGGATTAGAGTTAATGGTGAATACCTTAGAAACTTGCAATTTGCTGATGATATTGCCTTGCTTAGTAACTCAGGGGACCAATTGCAATGCATGCTCACTGACCTGGAGAGGCAAAGCAGAAGGGTGGGTCTAAAAATTAATCTGCAGAAAACTAAAGTAATGTTTAACAGTGTCTGAAGAGAACAGCAGTTTACGATAGGTAGCGAGGCACTGGAAGTGGTAAGGGAATACATCTACTTCGGGCGGGTAATGAGCGCGGATCCAGATCATGAGACTGAACTAATCAGAAGAATAAGAATAGGCTGGGGTGCGTTTGGTAGACATTCTCAGATCATGAACAACAGTTTGCCAGTATCCCTCAAGAGAAAAGTGTATAAGAGCTGTGTATTACCAGTACTCACGTACGGTGCATAAACCTGGAGGCTTACGGAAAGGGTTCTATTTAAATTGTGGATGACGCAACGAGCTAAGGAAAGAAGAATGATGGGTGTAACTTTAAGGGACAAGAAAAGATCACATTGGGTGAGGGAACAAACGCGACTGAATGACATCTTAGTTGAAATCAAGAAAAAGAAATGGGCATGGGCAGGACATGTAATGAGGAGGGAAGATAACCGAGGGTCACTGCGGGTTACGGACTGGATTCCAAGGGAAGGCAAGCGTAGGAGAGGACGGCAGAAAGTTAGGTTGGCGGATGAGATTAAGAAGTTTGCAGGAACGACATGGCCAGAATTAGTACATGACCGCGGTAGTTGGAGAAGTATGGGAGAGGCCTTTGTCTTGCAGTGGGCGTAATGAGGCTGATGATGATGATGATGATGTCTGACTGACTAGATTAAGCAGAAGCTCTGGTACAATATATGTTATCCACTGTAATTTTATTAACACAAGCAATACTGCTAATACAATGTGAGCTATATAACGGGGGAAAAAGTTCATTGTATCTTTTATATATTTTATCTTTGTTGCACGTAGCGCAATTCTACTGGTTAAGCTGGGTTACTAGAAGAGAAAGAAATAGCGTAGCGGAAAGGTGTGTTCTTTGCTCCAAAACAGCAATACTCTAACTGATGAATGCCTATGTAACTTGGCTTTGACCGTTCGTAAGACCAAAGCAATGAATAGTCCGCAGTGCCATGCAGCAGTATTTACATCATGTCTTTGTTTCCTTTGAAGTGCGGCAATAGGTTACAGAATACCTAATGCGAAATCTTCAGCAGTTGAAAGCAGCAAAAGGCAACAGCGCGAGTTTGAAGCAGCCAGAAGCACTCCCTCATGAGCACTGCAGTTGCACTCACTGAAAAAGTTTGATGACATACGTGGGGCCCCATTTGTGCTGCTGGTTCTGAAGAAGCAATCTAAACTTTGTACCCACGCTTGAGTGTAAAAATACAGCTGCTTTTGACAAAAGGCATGCAACACCATTCATGAATTGTGCCATTGGAATGGTTTACCAAATATTGCGCTTGCTTGTGGTAAGCTCTACACAAGCCAAATTGGACGGTGCACTAATGAAAGGGCACGAGAACATTTGCAGAATATAAAAACAACGGAAAACCAATGTCGGTGAGCATTGTAACACATGCACTTGTCATCTATAACTTGAAACATGTTCTTGCCAGAAGTAGAAACACTAATGCACAACTGACATGCGAAGCTTTTTTAATATCGAAGAGTGGGAGTGACTGTGTAATCATTTTTTTTCTGTCTCACAAGTATGTGTATAAATGTTTTTTGATTTCAGTTTACACAGGTTGCTAAACCTCAATTGGTTTTACCCTGTTCTCTTCTTTGCAATCGTTCCTCCCTCTCCCTATTCTATGAACTTCCAGACTGATTATGTGAATAGTTCCTGCTTTCTTAGAAAACCTGGCACACTGGATTCGCAGTGCCTACCACTGCCTGCAAATTATTTTGTGGTTCTGGTTTTTACCTCAACTCCTGAAAGAACCCAACACGAGTAGCCCCTTTCTTCTCCCATTCTACCACAACTGAACACCTTCCTTTGTCAATCCACCTTCCATTTACAGTGCGTTCATTTTCCCCTTATTTGACATCCACTACTCTACACAACGTAGTGGCTCATTCTTTCCCTGCTCCCCCAATAAGAGCGGGGGCATAGGGAATTACAGATGAAATCGCTGGCAAGGAAAGCAGTTGCAGCACCGACAAAGGCTGCCAAAGTTTTGTTATAGATTACGGATTTTTGCTCATTTTAGGTTCCATTAATTTTACAAAAAATACTTTTCTTTTCCCGTATGTATTGAAGGATGAAAAGGCACAAGCGCGCCCAGAAATTTTGTACAATGCACTTCCCGCTATTTGTCTATCTTCACTGCTATGTGTCGTGATCAAGTGACGAGCATACAACACGACTGAAAAGATGTAAGTGTTAACTGACAACTGTATAATAGGTTACATAGGTAACACATGCCCGGCTACATGCTGGCTTGGCTCTCATGGTGTGGCCCGCTCTCCCAGAGGCGTCGTTCCGCATCTCACATGATGGTGTACTTAGCGCCATCTCGTTGAGGTGGCGCACACATCGTCCTTTCTTTAAAGCGGCCCAAGTCATCAGTCGAGCTGACTTGGAGCTCTTACTTCTTACGTCCTCTTCGAAATCTTACGTCTACTTGTGCTTGCTGCATGTTGCAACGGCTATAGATGCTACTTGTGCATCGAGTGAGACCACTATCTGTGCTCACCACGTATGAACGTGACGTGTGAGCTGGCCCAACTACTGTCCCTGTTGCAGCACCGGACAGGATACGGACAGACTGTGGTTGAACAGGGTCTCTTTCCAAAGTAATGTGTTGCCAGTCCTATTACCTGCGCTGCTTGATCGCGTATGCTTCACTTCTTTTCTTGAATGTCCCAGTGGTACGCAGTGGCTTCGGCATTCTTGGTGCTACCGGCACATCGGTTCTGAGGCATCTTTTAATGAGTTCAGCAGGCGTGAGCCCTTTTTTTCTTAGATGTTGCGATGAGCAAGCAGAGCCTTGCGAATGTTGGATGATTTCTTCAGCAACTGCTTAGCCACCTGTACAGGTCTTTCTGCAGCGCCGTTTCTCTGGGGGAAGTAGGTGCTGCTGGTTACATCATATGATTCCATTTGCTTGACAAACATACTGAACTGTGCCAAAGTGAACTAAGGACGCTTGTCCTATCATATAATAGCTGGTGTCTCAAAGCGAGCGAAGATCTGGCTTACTGCCTGAGGTATGTTCTGTGTGGTAGTACGCCTCAAGTTCATGAGTTCAAAGAATAGTGAGTAATGGTGCGCCACTACGAAGTACTTCTCTCCATTCTTACAGAAGAGATCATTTAAAATCAATTCCCATGGGTGTTATGGAAGTGGAGTGTGTATCATGGGCGCAGTGTCCGGTTCACAGTGCTATTGACAGGCAGGACGTTTTGACACATAACTATGGATGAGTTGGTTAATACATGGCCACCAGACTGAGTGGCTCTATCCCTACATCTTCCAACACCCTGATGACTAGTATGCAAGCGCTCAGGCACATCACTTTGCATATTCGGGTGGGATGACAATGTGATTGCCCTTGAGTAAAATGCCATCCACCAGTGTCAGTTTGTGGGCAAATTCTGCATAACTCTGCACTTATGGGGGAAGTGACTTGTTTGGGCCATGACGTTGTAGAGTAGTCCCTTACCCTTGCTAAAACGGGATCATTCATTAGTGCTGCCTTTATCCTTTCTAGCAAGTCTTCGGAGGCAGGTGGAAATTCTATCGTAAGAATTTCGTGCTCTATAATGGCCTCGCGGAGGCTCCTTGGGCTGGTATTGTCTGTTCCTTTCTGCAGCTTCCTTGAGAGCGCGTCAGCGGGGTATATTTCCTTGCCAGAGACGCGGCAAATGGGGCAATCAACCTCCAGCAGTCTCATTCGGAACTGTTGCACATGTGGACTGAGTTCACCCAGGCAGCTTGATGACAGCAGCGGCACTAGCGACTTGTGGTCTCTTTCTACATGAAGCTGCAGACCTACCAGGTACCAGTGGAAGTGCTTGCAGGCCCACGTAACTGCCAATGTTTCTTTCTCTATACGAGCATATTATGTCTCTATGTCAGAGAGGGACCTTGAGGCACGGTCAACTAAAAGCTTACCACCTTCTGTCTCTTGTAGGACTGCCCCAAGACTGTACGATGATACATATGTAGACTGACGTGAGAAGAGTGACGGTTGTATGGGATGAGCACCGGTGTTATCGTCAATGGTTTCTTGATCAATTCAGCATCGCAGTGAAGCAGATCATGCAATGGTTTTGTTAGCTGCGAGAGCCATGAGAGAAATTGACCAGGTGAATTGGCCATGCCCGAAAAGAACCTCACTTCTATGTCCTTCGTCTGCTGGCTCCGCTAGCTGACACAGCACATTGACCTTTTACCGCTTGCCAATACAATGTGTCCAAGGAATTCCACCGACTGCTGGTGAATGAGAAGAAAGCGGGTTAACCAAGGGGCCTCATTTTCATAATGATATCATAAGAAGCCAACAAAGACACCAAGGACTACACAGGGGAATTTACTTATACTTAATAATTGAGCTAAATGATAAATTAACGGAATTCAAAGTGGATGAAGAAAAAACTTTCCGCAGGTGGGGAACGATTCCACATCTTCGCATTACGTGTGGGATGCTCTACGAGTTCAGCTACCATGGCGCCGTATTCCCATCCACTTTCTGGGGTATCCTTGTGTTACTACTAGAACTGATGATGATGATAATGATGTGTGGTGTTTTGTGGCGCAAGGGCCAGGTTTGGCCAAAGAGCGCTATGACAAGTGGTAATGTTAATGTATTATGGAAGATGTGACTTGGCTATAAAATGGCCTAAAAATAGTCGCAGTAAAGTGCGTAAAATCTACGTGCTATAAAATTATGGCGACGACTAATGACGAATACTATGAACACTAGAATGCATTGGGAAAAATGATGCAATGTACAAGATATGTGAGATGCTAAAATTTTTTAAGAGCACTATTGCCTCGCCAGAGCCCTTAAACTCAAGGGACGAGAGGCATGCGCTATGCGAAACAACTATCACAGCGCTATCCTCTATAGAGAGGAGGCGCTACGAACGTATGGACTAATTACATGTAATACAACATCTTTCAGGAAACCTAGGACTGCGCTGGTATCAAAGAGCGGTTCTGCACCGAGTAACATAACAGGATGAAGGGGGATGTGCAGCCGGTATGCTAAGGGAAAATGTTTCTTTTTGTCATATTCGGCTTCTCGACACTCCAGGAGGACGTGGAGGACGGTCAGCCTCTCCCCGCATCTACCACAGGTTGGAGGCTCATTTCCAGTGAGTAAAAAGTTATGCGTGCCAAAAGTGTGTCCTATTCTTAGACGACAGAATAGGACATCTGTCCGGCGTGATTTTGTTACAGGAGGCCAGAAACCTAATTGTGGCCTTATTACATGCAGCTTATTATTTGTTTCCAGGTCCCACAAGCGTTGCCAGTACTTTCGCAGTTTCCTTCTTAAGAAAGGTTTCACGTCTGTGACAGGGACTGCAGCGGTAGAATTAACAGTGTGTGATGCAATTGATGTGGCCATCTGGTCCGCTAGAACGTTACCCTGGATGCCCCTATGGCCAGGCACCCAGCATATAATCACATGCTGGTTAGATACATATGCTTTACATAAGACGGAATAGAGTTCAATTATTATAGGATTTTTGTGCTTACAGAACAACATCAAAGACTTCACAACACTAAGGGAGTCCGTATATATAACTGATTTATTGAGTTTTGATTTCCTTATATGCTTCACGGTCGACAATATTGCGTAGGCCTCAGCCGTGAAGATACTAGTTTCCGGATGCAGTAAATCGGATTCCGAGAACGATGGACCGACGGCTGCATATGACACCCCCTCGCGTGACTTCGATGCGTCTGTGTAAAACTCCGTGCAGGAGTGTTTGTATTGCAGTTCCCGGAAATTCATCTGGATTTCAATCACTGGAGCGTGTTTTGTAATCTGCATGAAAGATATATCGCATTTTATCATCTGCCACTCCCAAGGAGGTAGCAGCTTAGCTGGAGGCATTAGGCGGAGCTCGAGGAGTGGGACATGCATTTCATCACTAAGCTCCTTCACACGCAGCGAGAAAGGCTGTCTTACGGAGGGACGATTGCGAAAAAGTATAGCATATGTCATGTCATTAACGGTATTAAAACACGGATGTTGAGGATTTGAGTGGACTTTCAGAAAATATGCTTGGCTGATGTATGTTCTCTGCAGATGAAGTGACCACTCATTCGATTCTTACATATAAGCTTTGTATGGGACTCGTTCTGAAAGCGCCAGTGGCCAGTCGGATTCCTAGATGGTGCACTGGGTCTAGCATCTTTAGTGCGCTCGGGGCGGCAGAGTGATAAATCACGACACCATAGTCTAATCGCGATCGAATTAGGGACTGCTAGAACTAACCCTGGGATTGTTAGCCACTGCCACTACTCACAAACCTTGGCAGTGGTTGTGGAGCATGCTTTCTGCCGCAGGCGATACGAGTAGGTGATCTTTTTGGGTAACGGCGACTGGTCAATAAACCCGTACTTGCTACCTAAAGGCATCAATGTCGCCAGATTCGAGACCCTCATTATGTAATGAACGAGAAGGGGCTTAACCAAAGGACCTTCTTGCGGCTACGCACTCTTATGTCATCTTGCAGACATGTTTGGCTGTCCTGACCTTCGAGTGGTCTAAGCTTTTCCCTCTGGAAAAATTCAGTTACTGTGTAAACTCCAAAGGGCAATCGGAGGAACTGAAAAGGGCCCAACGGCACCAGGAAAGCGTTGTACTTTTGATACTCAGCTAACAGTTAACCAATAACCGACCTTTGCGTCCAGTTTGCTAAACCAGGCAGCTCCGGTGAGTTTGCCCAGGCAATCATCGACAGTGGGCATTAAGACTTGTTCTCACAGAATGTTCTATTTCAAGCCTCCGATGTCACCGCAGATTTGAAGCTCGCCTCCTTTATTTTTCGCAACTACCATAGGTGCAGCCACGGTGTGGTCTCGTCGACTTTTCTGATCAAACCCAGGCTCTCAATTCTCTCCAACTCACAATGGACACTCGGCAACATGGGCAGAGGTACTCATCTCGGGTACATAATAGCACACCACTTGGCATCAGGGAGTAGCGTAATTTTGCAATCGGTCTTGGCCTGTAGCCAGGTAGAGGTGAGGTCGCTTAAAATGTTGGCTGGGTCACTCACCTTGCCGGCGGACTCTGCTAGTTCTAGGAGACTTGGTAGGACATTGAAGAAGGATTTGATTGCAGGACGTCAAAAAGTGCGCCATGCAGCTCGTCTATTACATAAATTTCTCCTTGACACAACCAGCCATTTCAGAACAGGGTCGCAGCAAAGAGTCCAACTGTTGGTATTCCGGTCCTGCCAGCTCCGAGCAGCTGTTCCTGTGCTTGCTTCAGGTTGCCCATTACTTGTTCGTCGTAGAGGCTTGTTCGCATGGGAGTTACATGCGCGCCGGTGTCTACCTTGAACATCATTGGCAAGCCATTGACCGTGACATCGATTTTCCATGGCCCAGGATCCTGTTGGTCAGTTAATTGTCCCAAGTAAACCTCTTCCAAAACAGATAGGCATGTGTTTTTTTCTGCTTTTTCGGAGCGGGAAAGCATACGGCAGCAGTGTTCCTTTTTACTGCAGGCACTGCATGTTTGGCCATTCGCTGGGCACATAGAGTGTGACAGTTAAACATAGGTATTTTCTTGAACCATACCACTTGCATGCCAGCGCAGTTTTGTCGCGCTGGTTTTTTTCGAGAATTGTTATTTGACTTTCTTTTGCTCTTCGAGACGCTGCGCATGGTGTGCACAGCTTCAAGTGACTGTAGCTGCGGTCGTAGGTCCTTTTGCTGTTGTTTGCTGCTTGCTGTTTGCTGTTTGCGTAGGTCCTTTTGTGCGTTTGCTGCTGCCCTGTTGCGAGCAGCACTGGCAGAGGCTTTTAGAGTAAGCTCGGCGTTAAGTTGCAGCTTCTCACTTACCTGCGTGTCTGTGGGACCAACCATGAGTCTATCACAGATCAGGTCCTCTTTCAGGGTGCTGTACTCGGAGGCTGCAGCCAGTCTGAAGAGTTTGGTGATCAACCTATCGACTGTCTCGTGCGCGTCTTGCTTCCGGCTGTTGAACTTTGCGCACTCGTATATCACGTTCATCCGTGGCACTTGTTCTTGTTGGACTTTGTTCTTCAACTCAGGGCAGAGAAGTATTGGCGAGGTTAGGCTTTCCCCTGAGACCCCAGTATTGCGGAGAGGAAATGGCACAGATAGACCGCAATGTTCGATCGCGCATCGCGGTGGCCCCAATTCCCAAAAACATGCACCCCAAGTACCATCCCGGACGACGCAGAGCAAGGGCAAAGACCCTTCACAAACGTTTAGGCATGGGACCGGGGGTGTATTATACGGATGCCAGTCGAGCCAGCTCAGACACTTTCAGCATAGTCTCTACATGCAACAACAACATAACGACGGCATCCTTCAAAACCTCCTCGGCATGCGTGGCAGAGGCTGCAGCCATCGCCTTGGCCATTCAGGAAGCCGAGCGCCAAACCAATTCGGCTGTCATATTATCCGACTCACAAGCGGCTTGCCGCCTGTTTTTACAAGGAACGGCACCCAAATCAATAATCAAAATTTTAGGCCCTCAACTAGAGGGGCACCACACTATCGTCTGGTGTCCGGCACACGAGCGACTGGCAGGAAACGCTAGGGCAGACCGTATTGCTCGAGGTTTGAACGTCCGAGCAACGGCATGGCCTAGCGACGTCCTTCCACCGAATTCTCGTGACACCCTCCTACAGCAAAGGCAGGAGTGGAGACGTTTTGGACATCCTCACTCCGATTTAAACAGCGAACAGGAGAAGGACTGGCGTCGTATTCAGATGAATACATACCCCAACCTGCACCACCTACACAGAATACACCCCACGAGGTTCACTGACGAGTGCCCGTGGTGCACAGACACACCCACACTAAAACACATCACATGGGAGTGCCCCAGGAGGCCTCCGCACATAGACAGTCCCATATTACACCAACATCCACTAATGATGAATAGGCAGTGGGAGGCATGGCTTGCGGACGAGGGTCGGGAGAGCCAGTTGGCTCTTCTGGACCAAGCCCAGCGAGCCGCTCGTGCCAGTGGGGCCCTGGAATAGGGGCTCCAACCATCGTGCCTTATTTTATTTACATTGAATAAAGTTTTACTCTCTCTCTCTCTCAGCATCGCAGAGCCTGAGCAAGGCTAGGACGTCTACGGCTTCACGACCCATGGCATAAATGAGTGTGTTCACCTGTGTCTTGTCGTCTTGCTTCTTTAGTGTGGAGATAGCTCTGTAGCGCTCCCATCTCGTGAACAACCGTTTCCACTCCTCGGGTCAACGAAAATAAAGTTTTTCCGGCAGTTCGACGACGAACGGGTTGAGCAGCTGCGTGCTGGGCTGTGGACACTGTAGGCGAAGCCATGGGTAGCAAATTTTCGTATTCACAGCACTGCGCTACAGGCGTAGACTTCTACTTGCGTAGTTAATTTCTCACAGCGTTGTCGAGTATCCCACCGCTGCCTCCATGTGGTGGTAGGCTGACGAGCATACGTGATTAACAAAACATAATTGTTAACTGGGAACTGTTTACTGCGTTACGTATGCAAAACACGCACGGCTACATTCCGGCTTGGCTTACACCATAGAGTTACTATACTGACTCTAGAGGACAAGCTACCCATAGGGCCCATGCATTGAAATCGGGAACCGCAAGAGCGCCGCCATGTTGCTACGCGCCGAGGTTGCCAGCTCCTGAGACGCTTGCCAGACTTGGTGGCAGTAGTCAGTTTTAATCCGGCAACCGTAGCAGCATGGTAGCAGCGTAGCAGCATGGCGTCTCGCTTGTAGTGTCGTGATGTGTGCTTGCAGCCGTGTGTTTGGGCTTTATAAGTTCGTTCTTTATTCTATGTTGCGGGACGGTGTGGGTGTGGTCCATGTTGACCGTACAGGTGGCAGTTATGCAACCGAGGGATGGTCCTGTTGAAGTTTCCGGCGGTATGCGGTTTTCAGCGGTCACGCCAGTTGCAGGAGTGTCACTCGACGAGGTTACGAGCTTGAAGCTGTGGTCAGATTCCTCGTTGGCGTTCCGTAATCCTCTTCGCACGGACGCGGTATGTTGCAAAAGCCGCTTTCGCGATCAATCGTCGCGACGATAGATCGGGTTTATTTATTATTATAAGTACTGATCCAGCTGTAGGGCGCATGTAACCGACAAACGGAAGTCTCAGGAGAGCACCTGAGATTATAATAAAGCAGGCGGCGCAGGAACTCCAGGGCACCCAAGGGACAGTGGGGGGATCAAAGCTCTAAGCAGAACTGTACGTAGGTTGGGGCCGCCGAGGCAGGTGTGTGCCAGGGAGTGTTCGCACGGACAGCTCCCCTGGCACGCTCAGCAGTGCCTCGCAAGGTCGAGATACTTTAAAGGCACCTGCGCCCATGATCTTTCTTTTGCCTCGGAGCAGTGAACACGATTAAAGAAAATAATATGGAGGGCATCCGGTGCAGTCGCGAATGCGTCATGGCAAATGTAGCTCGCGTCGCCTGGCGTGTGGAGTAGTATCAGAGTTGGTTGTATGAACTTTATGCATAATACGCTTTGTTGCGGTACCTTAACGGAATGGGTCTAGAGGACGGTGTTGGTACATTTTTTCGTACCGCCCTAATCCTATACCCCCCACTACAAACACACACACATATCCCCCTTTCTTTTTATGTATACATACAATTCCTTGCCATGACGGATCATAGCCTCCTTTATTTTTGAAAAATAGAGGAGGCTATGGACGGATTGACCAGTTCAAGTTGTCAACTTGTCAGTAACTGTCATAGGAATCACTGTAATGAACACAACTCCACAATCGGATTGCTTACTTTCATTTTTTGTTGCAACACTGAGGACTACATAGAACTTCATTTTGTATGTGTGAGAGAAGTATGTGGATATCACGAGCTTAAGCCAATGTGCGATACACAGACAAAGCAGCTGCTACAACATGAACTGCATTGAGGGCCACACAACACACACGTAATTAAAGGTGCAAAATATAGGGGGAAGCTTCAAAATACGCTCTGTAGCACTGCAAAGTATAACATATATTGTATGTGTACAATAAATGTTCAAAAAAACAATGCATCAATGTCCCATTTGCCTTCAAGTTTATTATCAAGTTCAAGTTTACTGAAGTTTATTATGAGCATATGTACAACAGGAATCTACTAACACACCCGCAGTTAAGGTGGCTGTTCGAGGTGTGCTGGCTGCCTCAGTGTAAGAAAAAGAAATTGGGCGAATGTCGACACCAGTGCCACTGCTTCTTGCCTCTGACCTGCACGTGCCTCCGTGGCATCTTTGTGCACAAGTGTGCTGGCGTGGCGAGGCGTAGGAGTCATCCGAGAGAAAGAGTATCGTTTACATGGAGAAGTGGCTGTTCACATTGCCTGTCGCTTTCCCTCAAATGTTTCCTTGGTGACTAGGGTTACACACCCGCAGTCAAGGTGGCTGTTCGGGGTGTGCTGGCTGCCTAAATAAAAGAAAAAGAAAGAAATTAGATGAATGTCGATACCAGTGCTATTGCTTCTTGCCTCTTACCTGCATTTGCCTCCACGGCCTCTTGGCTTGCGGAGTCTGTATGAGGGAGCTGCTGTGGCTAGGCGTAGGCATTGTCTAAGCAAAAAGAAAAGGCCATTCAAATGGGGAATTATGGAAATAAATGCAGTTGTTATGTCTGCTTCTTGCACTCCTCTTGCCTAAAAGTTTTCAAACATAGTGTCCAGTACACACCAGCACTTTGACTGCTTTTTGCTTTTTACCTGCAGGTGTTGCTGCGAGATCCTTAGTATGGCTGCATGCAGCATTGTAACACTTAGTGGAGGCATTTGAAGTGGTAGCCAAACATATAAAGTATCATCCTTGTCTGCATAAATGCTTTCAATTTCTTAATGCAGTGGTAACTATCACTATTAGTGCAAGGCCCCTCACATCTATGTGGCAAGTGCCATAGCTCGAAACTGAATTTTTCCTTTAGTGTTTCACAAGGCGTCTGATATGTCCACATTAGATGTGATCTGTTTGTTTTTATTTATCCCAGTGTGGAGAGAGCATCATTATTTTGTTTTTTATTTTTGCGTGTCTTGTTTTTTGGTTTATTTCTGAATTTATCAAGCAGCAGTCTCATGATGCTAAAGTGACTTATGTAATGGCAATCAGCTTTTGTTTTGAAGAAAAACAACGCATTTCCTGACCCATTGTTTGATATCCCCTCACTCGCATAATTTTGCAGAGTATTCTACCTACATTGACTTGCTTGACCTCCACTGAAGAGTCTTGCATTTTCAAATACGACTCTTTCCTTAAAATCATTCGACACTTCTCATAATTTCTGTACCTTGGGCTTCTGATACTGTCTTCTTTAATTTAGAGCTTAAATTTTACATTTGGAACACACGGAAGGGCTTGCCATTGCATATCTGCATAAAAGGGAAACATGTTTCATTAAACATTTGCAAAATCCAATTGAAGATTGATGAATGCAGCTTGCAGTGTGATATGACTGAACGAGCCATAAAAGTAACTCATCTCACTTGGTAAATTAAAGCACATATTAGTGTGATGTACATGATACGTTACACTAACATGGTGGGTTCTCTTGCTTATACAAAAAAATAATCGGTGCGCGATAAAAAATTATTTTTGCATACCCCTTGTACACACTGATTTCAGGAAAATGTGCTGGAGCTGTCCAGATGATCTACTTATTTTACCTGCGAGTATGATCAACAAAAATGTGTCCCAGCTGCTTAGTGGTATTTGAGATTATGTCAGTATTGCATATGTGCCTGTTGTCTAAAATAATTGAATTTTGAAAATGCTTGCAGGGATCTGATGTGCATATCTGCAGTTTATGGATACATGTAAAAGACTCAGCATCAAGTGCAAGTGAACGGTCCCACAGGCCCGGAGTCGATCATGCAAATAGATTCGCTGCACACATTTGTGACCAGAAAAGATATGCCACATGAAATGGCATGCAAGGAAGTGTTTAAAATATTGCACAATTAATAAAACGCCTACGCTATTAATAAGGGTTGATGCACTCGTTATGCAAAACGGAGGTGAGGCGTGCAGACAGGACACAAGAGTAGAGTATTTACAAGCAAACAACACGAGCGCCGCCCACTTCCCTACTCTTGTGTCCTGTCTGGGCGCCTCACCTCTGTTTTGCATAATGAATCCTTACCAACTAGCTCAGCTTTCTGTCGTTCTAAGTCTCGATGCACTCGATTTCGTCCGCATTAGGCACTCGCCTCTTGATTACTTCGTGGCGCAGAAATACTCGGCATCAGGCTGTTTTTCTGCTGTGGCCTTTGTAGAAGCATGATTGTTCAAAGTGCAACAATTAAACAGATTCTTTGAGTTGCTTGTGGCTTCGCCAGTACAATTCCGGTGCGCTTGTCCGCCTGTCCAGCAATTTCCTACTGAAGGGAAACCTGCAAATAAAAACAGCGCTCCGCATGTAGAGAAATGCTCTATTGTGACGCTTCTCAAACGACCACAAGAGCTGCCTACTCGCGCGATACATTCTCAACAAGGAGATGCATTCGTTTACTTACATGTGAAGGTATATGCCAGAGCACTTCGGGGCTTCGGTGGCACATAAGGCACGAGTGTGCCATAGCGTCCGATGTCGACGCGCGATCGCATGTCAAACCTAAACCATAGAATCCTAAACTGTACGAAAATACTACGCATCCAAAAAACAGATACGAAACCGAAATTCGCGTCATCCTTTATTGCATGAATGCGTACATCGTGATTTACATAAGTCACGGACTTGGCAATCGCTTTCTGTAAACTTAATATTAACGCACCACCTTCATAAAGCCATCAGGTATGCGTTTTTAGATGACGAAGCATAAGGTGACCTGTATTTGTTTTCAGCTCTTTCAATAGTAATTGCGCTGGCCACATTGACCAGTAGCAACAGGGCGGCGCCCTAGAGGTTCCCACTTTTCCGGCCCAGCTTTTCCTCTAGAGTTGTTCTACTAACTCTATGGCTTACACGGTCTGGTCCGCTCTCCCAGAGGCGTTGTTCCGCATCTCACATGACCGTGTACGTTGCGCCATCTCGTTGCGGTAGCTCACATGACACAGTGCACCAGTCTAACCCAATGAGCAGTAACTTCAAAAAATTATATTTCGGAAGGCTGCCAGAGTTCAAACAACTTTCAGCCAACGTCAAGAGGATTTGCCCTCTTATTAACATGCACATTTACGCCACTAGACCGTAATCTCTTTGCTGCATTATAGCACAGTTTTGGTCGGATTTAAAACACTGGTATAACACAGTAAAAAAGTTGCGAATAAGTGCCATAAAGAGGCAGAATATTGCTACGGAACAATATGTGCGATCAGTAAAAGGCGAGCAGTGTGAAGACGACGACGACGATTAAAAGCTAGCGCGGGCTGTTGCCTCTTGGCCAAGCGCAGCGTATTTTCTTTTAAATATACTTGTACATAGCTTTTCGTCTGCGTCTTCCTACGTAACATATCTGGTGGAGGTGGACGTTCCCTGTACCTCGTCACGGAGCTTCGCAGTGGACGGTACGTCGAGCCTTCCTTCATGGCTCCCGGCGACGACAACCCGACTCCACCGGCTCCGACACCTGCTGCCACTTCGACGACCTACATCACTCTCCCCGCTCCCCGTGATCCTGGCGTATTCTCGGGCAAAGATGGGGAAGACGTCGATGACTGGATCAGCCTGTATGAACACGTCAGCCGCAATAACCGGTGGGACCCTACTATTATGCTCGCTAACGTAGTCTTTTACCTCGGTGGCACACCTAGAGTTTGGTATCGCACGCACGAGGATGAGCTCACCAGTTGGGATTCACTTAAGACACAGCTTCGAGACTTGTTCGGCAACCCCTACGGTCACCAACTTGCCGCGCAGAAGGCGCTTTCCGGCCGTGTGCAGACGTCAACAGAGCCCTACGCCACGTACATTCAGGACGTTTTGGCTCTGTGCCGCAAAGTTGACACCCACATGACTGAGTCAGACAAGGTTGCCCACATCCTCAAAGGCATTGCCGATGACGCCTTCAACTTGCTCGTTTGCAACAACGTAGCGACGGTGGATGCTGTTATAAAAGAGTGCCGCCGCCTGGAACTCGCTAAAAGCCGACGTATTGACCAGCAGTTTGCCCGTCTGCCCAACACCCCAGCGACATCTTCCTGTGCCGACACCCGTCGTCCCAACAACACTGCCGATGTTTCCAGGATCGTTCGGCGTGAGATCGAGGCCGCCTATCCGGCTGCCTTCGACTCCAGTCCCACCAGCACATCTGCAGTCACGGTCTCACTGATCCAGGCTGTTGTCCGCCAAGAGTTCGAAAACATGGGTCTTCACGCCATCTGCTCGGCCCATCGTCCTGAAACCCGCCCGGCTCCTTCGATTCCGCCCCGTCCCGCACCTTCTTACCCACCACGTTTTCGCAACCCATCAGAATGGTGCACTGCTGACGACAAGCCCATTTGTTTCCACTGCCATCGAATCGGGCATATTTCTCGGCACTGTCGCAGTCGCTGGAGTTCCCCGACCCGGTCTACTTATACTGCCTACTCTCGCCCCCCAGGTGGCCCTTCTCGTCCCTATGCCGCACGCTCCGATAACGCCACCGCTGATTCTCCTGCACCAAACCGCTCCTATTCTCGTTCGGCTTCACCCCAAGGACGACAATCTCGCTCTCCCCAGCCCCGTCGCTCCTATTCGCCGACTCCCTTCGGACGCCGCTCCCAGCCGGAAAACTAGACGATGCAGCGCCTCGAGGTGACGCTGCATTGCTCCCTACGCCGCCAAATCCTCTATTAACGTTGCCCACTCGTCTGAACCATCTTGACGTGCAAGTCGACGGTGTTTCTGTGTCTGCACTCATAGACACTAGGGCGCATTTGTCCGTAATGAGCGCTGACCTTCGTAACCGGCTCAAGAAAATTATCACGCCCGCCACGACGCCTGTTGTCCGTGTCACCGATGGCGGAACAGCCCCCGTAATTGGTATGTGTACCGCCCGCGTCTCCTTTGCCGATCGCTCAACAATCGTGCTATTCACAGTCATGGCCCACTGTCCCCACGACATCATCCTCGGCTTAGACTTCCTCTCCGCACATTCTGCTCTCATCGATTGTTCCGCCAGTACTCTCCGCTTTGACCTGCCTGTTCTGGATACTGCTGAACCACACCCCAGTCGCCTCAGTTCCATCGACTTCGTTCGCTTGCCACCTTCGGCACTGACCTACGTTGATCTAGTGTGTGTCATCCCCACCAGTCCACGACGGTCACTACATCGCGACTCCTATGCAAGACGTCCTCCTTACACATGGGATCACAGTACCTCATACAGTTTTATCTATTATGGCGAATTGCGTCTGCCTGCCAGTGGTCAACTTTGGCTTGACGATACAAGTGCTGCCACGCGGGATGTCTCTGGCCCAGCTTTGCTCATTCGAGGATCACTCAGTAGCATCCATTGCAGTAGACGACACTTCATCCGATACTCCTCTACCATCGCAGTCGGCAAAATGTACCATCGCTGACTTACAGAAAATGATTGCGCCCGACTTGCCGTCCAAGCACGCTCGTGAACTCTACCGCGTTCTGTTTTCCCACCACGATATTTTTTACTTTAACGATTGTCCTTTGGCCCAAACTACAGCTGTCAAACATCGCATTAATACCGGCGATGCCCCTCCTATTCATCGTCGCCCGTATCGAGTGTCACCAGCTGAGCGTCAAGTTATTCCGCAGAAGTTCGCAAAATGCTTGCCAAGAACATTATTGAACCATCATATAGTCCATGGGCGTCACCTGTTGTACTGGTGAAAAAGAAGGATGGCTCATGGCGCTTTTGCGTGGACTATCGGCACCTTAACAGGGTTACCAAAAAGGACGTGTATCCCCTACCTCGGATTGATGACGCCCTTGACTGCCTCCACGGTGCTCGCTATTTCTCCCCTATTGACCTTCGCTCCGGCTACTGGCAGATTGCCGTGGAAAATCTCGACCGCGAGAAGACTGCTTTTGTAACACCCGACGGTCTTTATCAATTCAAAGTGATGCCGTTCGGTCTATGTAACGCCCCTGCCACTTTTGAACGCATGATGGACTCCCTTCTTCACGGTTTCGAATGGTCCACGCGCCTGTGCTACTTGGACGACGTTATCGTATTCTCCCCAACGTTCGCTACGCACCTCGAGCGCCTCTCTGCAGTCCTGGACGTTTTTCGTCGAGCGGGTCTGCAACTCAACGCATCGAAGTGTCAATTCGGTCGTCGCCAGATTACCGACCTTGGACATCTCGTTGACGCGAACGGAGTGCAACCGGACCCAGGCAAGATCCATGCTGTTGCGCACTTCCCTGTTCCGAAGTGTGTCAAGGATGTGCGCAGCTTCATCGGCCTTTGTTCGTACTTCCACCGTTTCGTGAGAAATTTCGCCGCCATAGCACGACCACTAACCGAGCTATTGAAAAAAGACGCCCCTTTCCAGTGGGGCGATAACGAGGCCTCTGCATTGTCACATCTAATCGACATTCTCACAACGCGTCCCGTTCTGTCCCATTTCGGTCCTTTTGCGCCTACCGAAGTCCGTACTGATGCCAGCGGTCACGGAATTGGCGCAGTACTGGCACAACGCCAGCGTGGCCACGACCGTGTTATCGCTTACGCCAGCAGGCTCCTCTCACCCGCGGAGCGCAACTATTCCATCACTGAGCGTGAGTGTCTGGCCCTAGTTTGGGTGGTTGCGAAATTCCGCCCATACTTATATGGCCGACCCTTTTCCGTTGTCACAGACCATCACGCGCTTTGCTGGTTATGCTCACTGAAAGATCCTACAGGAAGACTTGGTCGCTGGGCCTTACGCCTCCAAGAATATTCGTATACTGTCACCTATAAATCTGGCCGACTACAGAAGGACGCTGACTGCCTGTCTCGCTACCCGGTCGACGAGCCTGACGACGCCGACAGTAGTAACGCCAACGGCATTTTCTCTGTCTGCCTTCGCTAACATCGCCGATGAGCAGTACCAAGACCTATCGCTGCGAGCACTTATCAAGCGTCTGCGCTCTACACCTACCGACGCATCCGTTCGCCGATATGTCCTCCAGGGCGGCATTCTGTATCGAAGGAACTTCCTCCCTGACGGCTCTGATCTTCTTCTTGTCGCGCCAAAACAGCTACGACAGACTGTGCTCTTTGAGATGCATGACGCACCCACTGCAGGACATCTTGGGGTAACCCGCACGTACGACCGCGTCCGCCGCCGCTTCTATTGGCCTGGTCTCGCTCGCTCCGTTCGACGCTATGTAGCTGCCTGTGATCCCTGCCAGCGTCGGAAAACACCTCAGGTGCTACCTGCCGGTCATCTCCAGCCGATCACCGTCCCTGTAGAACCGTTATTTCATGTTGGATTAGACCTGCTTGGTCCCTTTCTCACGTCATCCTCTGGGAACAAATGGGTAGCCGTCGCGACTGATTACGCCACCCGATACGCTATCACTCGGGCTCTCTCTACCAGTTGCACCACTGACGTCGCGGACTTTCTATTGCGTGACATCTTTCTTCATGGCGCCCCACGACGGCTGCTTACTGCCCATGGTCGAAACTTCCTCTCGAAAGTTTTCGCTGACATTGTGCGCTCCTGGTCCATTCAACACAAACTGACTACCTCATACCATCCTCAAACCAATGGCCTGACAGAGCGGTTAAACCGTACTCTTACTGATATGCTGTCGAAGTACGTTTCCAAAGACCACCACGACTGGGACATTGCCCTTCCTTACGTAACATTTGCGTACAATGCTTCCCGGCACGACACCACCGGATTTTCTCCATTTTATCTATTGTACGGTCGCGAACCGACCTTGCCCCTGGACGCGGCACTTCCTCCTGCTGCGATCTCAACAAGCGAGTATGCTCGCGACGCCATCGCCCTCACCGACCATGCACGCCAGCTTGCCCGTGCTCGACTGACGGCCTCACAAACCACTCAGCAGTGTCAGTACAACGCTCGCCATCGTGACGTACAGTTTTCGCTTGGTGCGCTCGTGCTCCTGTGGTCGCCCTCTCGTCACGTCACACTTTCAGAGAAGCTCCCTACCGCGTGCTGCGCCAGGTGACGCCTGTGACTTACGAAATTGCTCCTGTGGGTTCAACCTCGTCCTCTCCTCTGGCATCTAGTGATGTCGTGCATGTCAGGCTCAAGGCCTACTACACTGCTTCCGAGTCCGATCTTTAGTCGCTCCGGGACGGCGCTTTTGCACCCGGGGGTAGTGCTACGGAACAATATGTGCGATCAGGAAAAGGCGAGCAGTGTGAAGACGACGACGACGATTAGAAGCTAGCGCGGGCTGTTGCCTCTTGGCCAAGCGCAGCGTATTTTCTTGTAAATATACTTGTACATAGCTTTTCGTCTGCGTCTTCCTACGTAACAATATTATAAGGGCGTTTCTGATGGGTCAGGCCGGATATTGGCATTTCTTTGTGTACTATCTTCATTTAGGTTACGGATTTTGTGCATACGTGGACCCACGCAGGCCACTAAGTCCAATGATTTTTTTCGTGATCTGGACGTGCACTTCCTGGACGGTCGTCACGTAGTGCTTGTGCGGGATTTTAATTGTGTTTTAGACACGCCAGCAGATGTGCAAGGCCCGGACTGGGGTCGCCCTGATTGGAACGCATGGGAGTGGCGTCGCCTCGTCTAGCACTTTTGGCTGCTGGATACGTATCAAGTTTTTCATAGTTCATTTGTCTGGACGTGGCGACGCGGCGCGTCGTCAAACAGGGTAGACCGTGCCTATGGGCCAAGAAATTTAGCCCAATATGTCTCCTAATCTGATGTGACACCTTTACGCTGATCTCCTGTTTATATTTCTGATCACAGACCAGTTACACTTGAAATTTGCTTCCGTGCTTCCTTATGAGTAAAACTTTGGCGTCTCGATATCCGCGCTCTACATGACGCGTGCTCCCGCTCTTGTTTGTCAAAAGATTTGCGTGCCCCTGTCTGGGCCTGACCCAGAGCCATGGGACGCGATCAAGGTGCAATGGCGTCTGCATTCTACAGTCAAGGATATGCACTGAGACGACGTATGTCAGAAGAAGGGGCGGATGCTGCCACGAAGCACTGTATTGGCCTTCGGCTCAGTCAACTGACTCCACTGATGCGGTCATGACAGCGTGAGCTACGGAGGCGTTTGCAACGCCTCTTCGCAGTGTCGTCTTTATAAGTTGCTGTTTAGCGATGCAGACGTAATCCGTGTGCCCACCCTGAAGTTCTGTGCTTTGCAAGAAACTTGCTTTTTAGGCAGCTGTTCTGCGGCCCCAAGAGCGTTTCCTGTTACGTCGCCTCCCGCGCGTGTTTATTCGCTCTTTGTAACGTATTTTGAAGACATGGCGCGTACGACCATGCAAACAGATCCTGGTTCTCGAGGATCTCGCACGATGTTTAGTGGGCTGCCTAAGGTTGCACCTGAGGTGGCTGACCGTTTTTGTGCACGGCCATCAGCTGATGAGGTGAAGGCAGCATTATTTTTAATGAAGCCTAGCTCGGCCCCAGGGCCGTATAGGTTACCCGTTGAGTTTTTTCTAACGTTCTGTGAAGATATTGGTGCCACTTTCGCGGCTGTTATCAGCCGCTGCTTTGAGAACTTTGAATACCGGTAGTTTTCGCGACGGTCGTATTGCGCTGATAACTAAGAACAATTCCTCATCAGTTCATCCAGAGGAATGGAGGCCAATCACGCTTCTCAAAACTGACTACAAGATATTCACAGTTATTGTAACTCCACGCTTGGGAAGGTTGATGCCTTCATTAATAGGACACCATCAAGTATCTTCAGTCCCTGGCAGAGAGATGATCAGCCTCTGGTTTGTTACTCGTGACATAATTACGTACACGCTGACCAGGAGAGCACGATGTCTGTTGGTTTCACTAGATCATGAAAAGAATTCGATCGCCTTGAACATGGCTACATATTTAATGTACTGACCTCGTTCGGCTTTTCAACGAATTTCCTAAGCACATTATTTCTTGATTGTCGTGAAAGTGCACCAATTCCAGTCACTCGTTGTGTACGGAAGGGGTGCCCTTTGTTCCTAGTACTCTCTGTTCTCAACCTGGAGCCATTTCTGCGATCCCCGTGCGCGGTCTCCTAATGCCTAGTAGCGGTGTTGTGAAGGTGACAGCCTTCGCCGATGGCATCACATTGTATCTCAGGAATGAAGACAGCTTATCCCGCAGTCTTTGACTGTTAACTGAGTACGGAAATATTTCAGGTGCTGCGTTAAATATTTCAAAATGTCGCTTTCAAAAACCGCTTTATTACATCTGGTCGCGGCTCGTGTGGTTGCCTTGCGCGACTTGTAATTGCTGCTACGGCCTTTTTTGTGTGGCGTAACCGGTGCGAGGCAATTTCCGCGGGACAACTTCACCATGCTCTGTTTCCACTGCTCGAGAGGTTCTACATTGAGCTAATGTCGTTTGTGTAAGAGGAGTTATTCTTTTTTGTGGAAAAGTTTCTTCGACAGTGGTCATGCCGTTTCTTGCTAGCGGCTGATGGACGCATGTGGCCTAATTTTTGACTAGCCAGGTCCTTGTTGCCAGGCAATCAAAAGCATACATGTATACAGGTGCCCGTGATTTCTCTGTGCTCTCGTATGCATGATCACCTTTGTGTATAATCATCTCATAGTATCGCTACAAAGCTATGTCATGTCATATCAACATTACACTTAACCATTATATACAATGTATATGTTGAACGCCATTTTGCGTAATGTGAAAATCAGTCTTATGTGTAACTGTGCATTTCCGTGGGTTTATGTGGTTATATGTTAGTGAGTGTGGATTTGGATGCTTCTTTTAAAATGTGCCATGTATACAATGCTTCGTACTTTGTGTATGTTATCCTCCTGGTGTGACGGTGCCGTGATTGTGACTCAATGTTGGTATCATCTCTTGATGAAATAAACTTTTTCATAAAAACCAGAAATATATTCCGGGGGGTGTTATACACTTCTGAAAAAAAAGATAAAAAAGAAACATAGACTGCGCCCAAACAATATGTTCGTAATTTTTCTGTTTTAATAAAGCCGACGGGTTAGTTGTTAGTTGGTTAGTTGGTCGTTGTTGCGCCTTCTATACCGACGGTGGTGAACGCATTTTCACGGTGACAAAACGCAAAAACACATATGTATATCGATCTAGGTGCACGTTACAGCGCGCCAGGAGAATAGAATTAGTCGGCACACTACCAATACGCCGTGCCAGATAATAAGATTGATGTTTTGGCACGTAGAGTACCATAATGTATTTAAAGTTTCACACTTTTGTGATGACTCGATGCGCCCTGTGAGACAATGGCAGTGCTAACAATCTCAGAGGTTATGCACAATGGTGCAGAACAACGCTTCAATCAAACCTGCGTTACGGTGTGTCCTGAAAAATTTATTATGTGATTATTATGAAACACAGTTGCCTTATGGTATGCATAGGACAAACTGGATTTTCGTGGCGTCGTAGTCGCTTTGGCGTTGCGCTGCTAAGGTCGACATCTTTGGATGAAATCCCGGCCCCAGCAGCCGCATTTGGATGGTGCGAAATGAAAAAAAAACGCCTGTTCGTCGTGCCTTGAGTGTACGTTATAGAATACCAGGTGGTCAAAATCATTCTGGTGACCTAGGATGGCACGGACATCGACATATGCCCCTTCAAACTGATGGTAAAAATTTATTGTTATTGCGCTTCATTTTTTAACAAAGCGCTCTTTTATGCGTTGAACCACAAAAGTAACGCGCGCGTATATTGTCGAACACTTTGACAATGAATATCTCCAAGCTGGTGTCATCCCGAAAAATTCATTATAAGTGAAAAAGCCTTGCGAACCCCCCGGCTGCAGTTCGCAAAACACCAATACGTGCCGTAACGTAATTATTTAGAAATTTACTGAACTTTACTAAATTTAGTGAACTTCCGTAATTATTTGAATGTGTGTTTCAGTTTCTCGTCCACGTACTGTCCGCTTCTATCAATAACGCAACTCAATAACTAGGAGTACACTATCTGCCACAGACGGCATTTAAAAATTATGTAGAACCGATTAATAACCGCCCTGTTATATGCAGAGAGAGAGGAAGAAGGAAAGGAGGGGAGGCTGAGATACCTCTTAGGGCTTGGCCCTCACCCCTCTCTCGAACTTGTTGGTACGCTATTGAAAACCACTAATAGTCACCGAGAAACACAGGCTTAACCTATTGATAACCATTGGTGCAAATGACACTAGTCCTGACAACTTGCGAACCATTTTTCTTAAGACGTATGCGGAGTGAACAGCTAACTGCTTGGGGGAAATCTTTATTTATTCACTAGAAGCATATACTGGTCCCAAAGAGCGTGAAGTCGCAAAATTATTAGCTATGGACAAATCAGGCACAGAAATGTGGTTTGAAAGTATACAAACTGTTATCGCTAAGTAGGTCTGCATAGAAAATATTGAAGCTTGGCACAATAAAACACAAGCTATCTACCTCGAAGAACAACATATTCTGTCTTCTGCCCAGCATCGTTTCACTAAGTCCCTTGCAACCATAATCAACCTTTTCAACTTATATATGATGTAGTGCATGTCATATAAGCAGAAGCAATTTTACCACATTTTTTAAAAGTTTGTCTGACGCATTCGACTGCGTATCACATAAAAATTAATGAAGAAATTACTGCTAACGCTCGGAGATAGTCCCATTCTTCAGAGGATTACAGATCACTTGAGTAACCGGTCAAAATTTGTGCAAATACGTGACACTGCATCTAGATTATCAACAGTCAAATCACGCATACCACCTGGTAGTCTTCTAACCCCTATCTTTTCACAGTATTTGCTAATGATTTGCCCTTCTCATCTATTACAAAATTTAGGCTTATTGCAGATGACTGTGTTATTTATCAAGCATATAATACATTTGCAGCCAGCACAGGTGGTGTAAGGACTGCCTAACGTCTCTCGATGTCGGTGTCAATTGAATGTTAATGTCACTTAATGTCAGCAATAGGTCGCAAGAATGATATGTCTCAATTTTCTTACACTGTTGGCAACTCTCCACTTGACCAAAGTAAGTACCACAAATATTCGGGCGTAATAATTTGAAATGATGTATGACGCGGCACTCACATAAATAATGTTACAGGGGCAAAAGAAACCAAAATTTATTTACAGGGTTTTTACAATAACTGTAGCAACTGACAATATGGTAGACAGCGCGCGAAGTTCACAGCGTCGTGTTTTTCGGACCAAGCCTAAAACGTCTTCTTCGTCAGCGTGTCACAATAAAATTACTTGTACTGCACTGAAATGACGGTCTGTACTGTAAAGACGTCTTCAGGTTGAACCGCCAGGTACCAAACTGCAGCGCTCAAACGATATGTACTAGACTATGGTTGTCCTGTCTGGTTTTATTTTACCGATCAACTGGCGGGCAAAATAGAAGAAGCAAAAGAAGAAAACCGCCTGCTTTAATTTCAATAAGTATAGACTTATACAGTATAGACGCCCAGAATCCTAACACTGTAACGGCCGCAGACTTCTCGAGGTACAGGCTGCGCCGGCACATCATCGCCTGCCACCCGGACAAACGGGTATCCCTGGGCCGGCCTCCACGGCCTCTTCCACAGCACGGCCTCCTAGGAAGGGATGCCTCGTTGCTGCTCCGACTGCGAGCTGGCTGCTACTGGACGGCAGCCCGCCGGCACCGCCTTGGGAAAGCCACCTCGCCAGCCTGTGCCTCCTGTAGTGAACCAGAAACTCTCGAGCACCTCCTGCTGGCCTGCCCTGCTCACCTGCAGCATCGCGGTCGACTTCTGCAAGAGTTCCACCGCCTGCGGCTCCCATGTTCACGACAGGAAGATATCCTCTTCCCCTGTCGTAATCAGCTACCAGCCTTCCTAAGTGTCGTCGAGTACCTCGACTCGTCGGGGCTCTCGGCGAGACTATAGGACATTTCTACAAAGACGGATGACCTAACGGCCATCCCACCACCTCGGGCTTCCTGATCGGCCACTACTTCGCTTCCATCTCTACGACCCTCTACCTTTCTCCCTCCTACCCTCTCTCTCTTGCAACCCCTTCCCCTCCACCCTGCTGGCGCTGAGCCGTGCTCCCGCATGGGTTGCAGAAAATAGCGCTAGCCTTTTCTCCTTCCCCACAAGAACCACTTCTCTCTCTCTCTCTAACACTGCTAAACCAGACCAAAAAATCACGATTAAAACTGATGTTCCAGCTTATTTATAACATAATACCAATTGACGCTTCCAGATTTTTATCTTACTCGCATGAAAGGCCAACATGTCATACGACTTCTCGTACACTAGCCGATCGCTCTTTTAGCACCATCTGCTTCAAATACTAATGTTTCTCTCTATCAATAAGCAACCGAAGCTAAGTGAATCCAGCTGACTATCGAAATATAAATTCCGGTGTTTCGAGTGCCAAAACCACAATTTGATTATGAGGCACGCCGTAGTCTGGGACTCTGTTAATTTTCACCCCCTGAAGTTCTTTAGCGTACACTCAACGCACGTTACATGAGCGTTTTCATATTTCACCCCCATTAAAAGGCGGCCGCGATGGCCAAGATTCAATTCCGCGCTTTCGGGCTTAGTAACGCAGCGCCATAGCCACTACGCCATCACGGCTGGCTTGAATCTAATGTATCTTGATTGGACAAGTTTACTACAATAATAGAAACTGAAATGCTCGCTTTACAAGTAGCCCGTCTGTCATCGGTGAACCATCTAATTTATTTTAGTATTTGTAGCATGATTATTATTTTTATGCTCCTGTGGACTTCTTGTGGCCTCGTTTTCTAACAACACAACTGGAAGTTCTCTCACACTTACATTTTGTAGGCTTTGTGTTTTTACTGAGTTGTGCACTTATTCTGTCGTTGGAAGTGAGTTTTTTATTAGCTCTTCTCCTATAGCATATACAGCGACATTGTCATCTTTGTCGATCAGCATATAAAGTTAGTATTCCATTGTGCCGGACCATCAAGTGCTTTGACTCCATTATTCGAAAGACTACTCAAAACTAGAATCACTTTCCCAACACCAGCGTCCGCATTATGGACAAAGATGATTTTTCAAATCCGCAATTGCAGCTCACGTCTTTGTAATGTCTTTTTGTGAATATATACGTATTTCGCCTTGTCCTCTCTGAAAACCCTAAACAGCCCTGACAGTAACCTAATAAATAAATCAATGAATAAATAAATAATTAAATAAATAAGTGAATAAATAAATAAATAAATAAATTAGCAGTACCTTTCTTGGATCTATTACGGCAGCCATTATTACATTTGACTTAGTATAACGACCATGTACAAACACAAATTTCATATGCTTCCTTGCTGTACTCCCGTATGAGATTAGCAGTATTCCTAAATAAAGAAATAACATAAATTAAAATAAACAAGTTCGTTCTAACAAATTTAACTAAAGCGATATTTCATTGCAGTTGTCCTTTAGCATGCGTCAAAATGTCGTCTTCAGTTAATATATTTACCTACCAAATGGTCGCGCGGCAAAATGGCTCGGCGATTTGGGCGCATCCCCGAAGTATGTTGGAATAAATCCAGAATTGTGTGTGTGGGGGGGGTCTCGGGAATAATTTGTTTTTATCACTCTCATCTTACAGGTGCCCAAGCACTACAAGGACGGGCCAATTTTCAGTCGTAAGTAAAAAATAATCCTCAAATCCCAAGTTAAGCAGCCGTTGGTTCTCATCTATTCCCCTTGTGCCATATTTAACGCTGGGCCAGAACTAAGCAGTGCTATCTTCATGTTACACACACACGTATAGGATATAAAAATTTGGCTAGAGCAGATGTGCCTGGCGGAGACCCCTACAGACTTGGCAAATTATGCGGTGACATTAGGATTCTTGAGAAGGCATTTGACTGTGGCTAGCAGCTTTTTCGGCTCTAGTCTAGTCGCAGTGGGTTGTGATCTAATCTAGTCACAGTCGGTTGTGATTGACCCCGATGCTACTTATACCCTCTTCATCTATGTATAGTTGTGTTGGAGGACGGCTGTCAGCACATCGGAAGTCAGTGCTGCCTCTGGAGACGTAGTGCTGCCGCGAGCCCTCGACGTTGCTTGGCCCTAATATTCGTAGACTAGGGCTAACGGTTTCTAACTGTAGTCGCTCAGCAAGTTGCAAGAAAAACTTTCTATTTGCATCACGGTACCCGTCCATCTCGGCAACATGTGCATTCAAGTCTCCTTGTATGAGAAGAGTACTACCTGCCATATACCAGGCTTTCACGTCTCCACAGTCATACCCTAGCAGTCTTTTTAGCCACAGAGTGCACACCCCCAGCGGCGATGCAAACAACAGACACTGCAGCAGGCACTGCTAACAAGGCACCCATTAACCCCAAATGGTGCGCACATTCTCGGCTGTTTCTCTGCCATTGAAGCTCTCGTCGCCAAAGTTAGTCCACTATGCCTCCTTTTCCACTGGGTGATGCCCGGATGGCCACACCGTCTGGTGGCGCTCCCCAACTATGCCACTTTCCGCTCACAAATACAGAGTAGTGCCATGGCGCTGATGCCACAGAACTAGCGTGACGTAGGTGTGGCCGACAGATTTTTGTAGAGCTTGGCACAAAAGACTTTTGTGCTAAAAAAAGGCATCACAGGAAACCCGAGGTAACATGGCAGGGAGTTTTTCCTGTTTCTGATTTCACAACCTGTCGCATATTGTAAGGCCACCCTGGAATTTAGGCAAATTATGTAACCTACGCAACTTCCCTAACTCTATTTTGTCGCAAACTAAAGCGAATTTTACAAAACAAGTGTTTAGTGAGCTGTGTTAGAAAGTCATATTGTCTCCCAATGCAAAGCGGATGTTCTCAGTAACCGAGCCCATAAATGCCACGGGTGCAGTATTTGGCGCCTTCAGAGGCCTAACTCACTGCTTCAGCCCCTATTATAGGCGCTATAAGAGAATGCTTTATGGCCTAAACATCCTGAACGTCACCGCGGTCATATGACTTTCGGTCTGATAGAACAATCGTGTTCAAAGATATATTGCCTCATAGAGCTCTCCACATGCCATTTACGAGCACTCTCTTTAGGTACCCTTCCAAGTGCCTCATTGCTAAAGCCCCTAGGTATTACTCATAGCATCACCATTAGAATAGCACCAGCAACACCTTATGAATGGCGATACAGCGCGTGTCTTCCGTGCACGCGCACACCGCAGCGCCAGAGTCTCCTGTCCACTGAGAAGGCACAGTGTGGCTCCTAGTCTTCGCGAGCGTGCGAAAGTGTGTTCGGTGTGGAGACGCGGTCGACTGTTGAATAGGCTCCTGTTAACTCTTGTAAATTGTGTGAATGCTTCAGTATTGAGTTTCCGGGCACAAGTTCACTCACAATAAGCCAGTTTGCTTAGTGTGCTTCATTGAAGAGGTCTACATTTCTATTGGAGGTGCGGGGTATGATTCGAACTCCCCAGTTCGTAAGGGAGCGGAGCCCCGACCCTGAGGTATTGGAACCCAGAGAATTGATTCCAGTACACCAGCGCACAGGCCACCGCATCCGAGGAGACCCGCCCAAGTTGTGAGACCGCCTCCTGTTGCCGCAGCAGTGCAGGCAACAGTTGCCAGTGGCGGTGAAACCATGACCAACTCAGTGGCATCGTTCCAGCTCATCGTGTACCCACCACGCACGCCCGAGTCCTTCCAAGGCGATACGTTGAAAGATGTGGAATACGGGTTAGAGCACTTCAAGCGAGTAGCACATTTCAACGGCTGCGACGAGGCACGGAAGGTTCGCAACGTGTACTTCGCGTTATAAGAGTCAGCGAGGACATAGTACATCAATCATGAAGCGGCGGTATCTTCATGGGAATAATTTTGGCCACAGTTGGCTGCCATGTATGCCAGCACTCATCGACGAGAAAAAGCAGGGGACGTTCTGCAAGCCAGAAACCAGTGCACTAACGAGTGTGTCGGCATGTATATCGTGGACATGACACGCCTCTTGAAGTACGCTGATGCAAACATGACCAAATAGAAGAAATTGCGCCATCTGATGCGTCGCGTTAAGCAGGAGCTGTTCGCAGGACTCGTTCTCAACCCACCAAACAGTGTTGATGTGCTTCGCACTGAAGTGACGAGCGTAGTCAAGGCGTTGCAGAAGCGTGCCTATGACTACAATCGTGATGGCACCAGCGCACCAGCCGATCTCCTGTCAGCAGACCCAGGCAGTAACACCGAAGCGCTAGGAGAACTGGTGCGATCAATCGTAAAGGAGGAGCTTCGAAAGCTGCAGCTATCGGAAGCCACTCCGAAAAGTTTCAACTCTCACCGTCATTATTCTGGGATGAAGTTCGGTACGCCATTCTGCAGCCAGGACTTGGGACACCGCCTGTGCATCTTGAACAACCACCACCGGTACTTCGCCTGTCGACGTACGCTGATGTGTTATAGCAACCGACCGGTCAAAGTGCTCCATTCGCGACCCCCAACAGCCGCCAGCTGAGTCTGCGCAGTGGACCCCTTATAGCAGATCTGAGGCCATGGAAAAGCGATGTGTGGCGTGCACCTCACCGGAAGCCACTCTGTTTCCACTGCGGAGAAGCTGGACACTCTTATATAATGAGCCTATATTGCAGAACAGGTCTACGCGTTTTTACAATAAATGCACCTTGTCCTAGCAATGGTGAAAAACCCACCGAAATTCAGGACTACTTGACCAGTCAACATGATCCGGCTGCTAGATAGCAACACCAGCCACGATCACTAGTGTCTACACGCTAACGATCACCGAGTCCACGGCCGTCCTCGATTTCACCAAGGCGTCCTTCACTGAGCCCACGTCAGGAAAACTGAAGCGGCCGACCTGTGGAGGCAAGGCCGCTGACGTTCGAAAAAGCCAAGATCCTCCTTCAAGTTTACCGAGCAGCCATGACGAATATAAGCGGAGGAATAAGTGAACAGAGAATTTCTTCAGACTTCCGCATTACCATAGATGGTCATGAATTCAGTGCATTAGTTGACACAGGCGCTTATTATTCTGTTGTAAGATATGCACTCACCAAGGAATTTCAAAAAGTTTGGATGCCGGAGAGTGGACCCCAGATACGTACGGCTGGCGGGCACCTCATTAGACCTCTGCGTGGATGTACAGCGAGAGTCTCAATTCGATGTTTTTCTTACGTCGCCGATTTTGTCGTACTACCTTTATGTTCGAAGGATGTAATATCGGAATGGACTTTCTTCAAGCAAATGGTGCCATGATCAACCTGCAGAATTCTAGTGTGTCATTTTCTACGAAACAGGCTATAGACATGCAAGCGTGGGAGGAGCCAAAGCACGTTGCCTTGCGAGTTAGCGACGATGACATAACGTGCCACCGCGATGCAACATGCTGGTTCGCGTAAGAAACGAAACATTGGACGATTCGGCAGGTATAGCGGAAGCCAACGTCGAGCTACAGTTGAAAAAAGGTATTTGTGTAGTGCGAGCAATTGTTCAACTACGCGATGGGCGCGCTGATGTATTAGCGACGAACTTCGGAAGTGAATTTCAGCATGTCGCAAAGAACACAACGATTGCCTTCCTGTAAACGCTACTGCATTCACAGATGTATGTAGCTTATCTTCGAGGCCCCCTGCTTTGCGACCTACTCATCGCACCGTAACATCAGTTGCGATCAACCCATGTTTGTCACCAGCCCAGAAAGAAATTACAGAAGACCTTATAAATGACTTCGCAGAATGTTCCTCCACCTCGTCAAAGGTCTCGCGCACACCGATTGTTAAACACGGTATTATAACAGACGAAGCTACCAGGCCAGTACACCAACATCCGTACCGAGTGTCACAGGTTGAACTAGAGATCATAAAGGGTCAGGTGCTAGAGATGCATGAAGACGATACCATTCAGCCATCAAACAGCCCGTGGGCTTCGCCCGTAGTCCTTGTGAGAAAAAAGGACAGTACATTGAGATTCTGTGTTGATTACCGGAAATTAAACAGTATGACCAAGCGTGACGTATACCCCTTGGCACGCATGATGACACGTTGGATCGGCTGCGACATGCAAATTTTTTTCTCTTCATTAGATCTCAAGGGCGGGTATTGGCAAATTGAAGCAGATAAAAGAGACCGTGAAAAATCTGATTTCGTAATCCTGGATGGCCTGTATGAGTTCAAAGCGCCTTCATTTAGTCCTCTGTTGTGCGCTGGAGACTTTCCAACGAATAATGGACAGTTTCCTCTCGGGTCTCAAATGGTAGTCATGCTTAGTGTACCTAGACGACGTAGTGGTATTTTCCGCAACATTCGACTAGCCTGTACAGAGACTGCATTTAGTGCTGCAAGCTCTCTGCTCGGCAGGCCAAACTATTAAACAGGAAAAGTGTCAGTTTGGATACCAAGAATTTCGTTTCCTGGGTCACGTAATTAGCGTGCAAGGTATTGGTGCAGATACCAACAAGACTGCGCCTGTGCGCGATTTGCAAAGCCAACAAACAAGAACACAACACGGCAATTGTTGGGACTGTGTGCCTATTACAGGCCATTTGCAGAAACTCCGCAAAAATTCCTGAACCTCTTACGAGACTTACTAAAGAAGATGTACCCTTTATATGGCATGCTGAACAAGAGGTTGCATTCAATGAATTAAAGGAACGATTGCAAGCCCCACCGATCCTCGCCCTCTTCGACGAGACAGCAGACACAGAAGTTCATACAGATGCAAGCAATCTCGGCCTTGGCATGGTTCTTGTTCAGTGGCAAAATGGGGAAGAAAAAGACATACCGTCTGCTAGCCACGCTTACTCGAAAGCCGAAACAAATCATTCTGCGACAGAAAAGGAGTGTTTGGCTGTAATACAAGTCATCAGCAAGTTCCGACCATACCTCTGCGGCAGGCCGTTCCGTGCAGTAAGCGATCACCATTCTCTTTGCTGGATGGCATGCCTAAAGGACCCATCTGGACAACTTGTGAGGTGGAGCCTCAGGCTCCCCAAATACGACATAACTGTTCTATACAGGCCTGGGAGAAAACATAACAATGCTGAATGGTTGTCCCGCTAACCAGTGGGGTCTACTCCTTCAGAAGAATATTTCCAGTTCCTTACAGCGATGACAACATCGGAAATCGCAGAGCATCAACGGGCCGATACAGAATTGCTACCACTCATCAAGCACCTCGAAGGATACGACGTCCAAGTCCCACGTATGCTTATGAGAGTTGTATCGTCGTTTTGCCTCCGAGAGAATGCGCTCTGCAAGAGAAACTTTGAACCCAACCAGGAAAAATTCTTGCTCGTGGTACCGTCAGCCATGCGACCGGAAATTTTGGAAGCATGTCATGATGAACCATTGACCGGTCACTTGGTGTCAGCCGGACGTTTGCCAGAATTCGTCTCAGTATTTCTGCCCTAAATTGTAAGCGTCAGCGCAGCATTACGTGAAGACATTGTCACGAATTCCAAAGGCCCATAACACCACCCGTGAAACCGGGCGGCCTTCTCCAATCCATAGACCCACCGAAGACTCCATTTCAACAAGTTGGGATGGATCTTCTTGGGCCGTTCCTAACATGATCGTCAGGGAAGAGACGGATAGTAGTAACTACGGACTATTCAACACGATATGCTGAAGCTGGCTGCCTTGAGTGAGGAACGGCAGTTGAAGTTGCCAATTTCTTTGTTTGTAACATAGTACTGCGACATGGTGCACCAGTGCTCGTGGTTACCGATCCAGGAGCGGCCTTCACAGCTGATTTGATGCAGTGTTTGATGAAGATGACTCACACCAGTCACAGGAAAAGCACTGCATACCATACCCAAACAAACGGCCTGACGGAACGTTTAAAGCGAACGCTGGCCGACATGCCGTCCACGTGTGTCGAACTCTAACATAAGACATGGGACGCAATCTTGCCTTACGCCACTTTCGCCTATAATACGGCTGTACAGGAGACAAATGAGGTCACTCCATTTCAACTGGTCTATTGCCGCACTGTCACAACAACACTGCATGCTATGTTGCCACTAGATGATGACAACAAGAACTCGTATGATGCCGACAACTTCCTACAACGGGCTGAGGAAGCCCGGCAGTTGGCACGGTTCCGTATACGCCAGCAACAACGTAGGGACGCAAGGTACTGCAAGCTGCGCCACACAGATTTTGAGAACCACTCGCGCGATAAAATGTGTCTATGGACACCAGTGCGTCGTTGCGGACTATGTGAAATACTCCTTCGCCGATACTTTGGCCATTACGAAGGTATTCGCCGAATGGGGGACCTGAATTATGATATCATCCCTCATGAACAAGAGCGATCAAAGCCGCACAACCTTGCAGAGGGGGTGCACGTAGTCTGCGTGATGCCTTACTACGACAGGCAATGAAATCTCTTCTATATATCAATTTGTTTCTCAAGCATCGGGACGATGCGTTTTCAGAAAGGGGCTAATGACACAGAGAGCTCTCCACATGTCAGTTACGAGCGCTCTCGTGAGGTACCCGTCCAAGCGCCTCATCGCTAAAGCCCGTAGGCCTTACTCATAGCATCGCCATTGGCAGAGCGCCAGCAATGCCTCGTCTATGGCGATGCACTGCGTGTATCCCGTGCACGCGCACACGGCAGCGGCCGAGTCTCCCGTTCAATGCGAAGTCACGACGTGGCTCCTGGCCTTCGGGGGTGCGTGAAAGTGTGTTCTGTCTGGAGACCTGGTCGACTATTGAATAGGCTCCTGTTAACTCTTCTTGTAGATTGTGTGAATGCTTTAGTATTGAGCTTCCGGGCACATGTTCGCCCACAATAAACCAATTTGTTTAGTGTGCTTCATTGAAGAGTGCTACAGTATTTCAAGTGTACTATTTTGTATGTTGCAGAAAACCTTCACCTGCTGTAGGACATGCGAAAATCCCTTAAAAATATTCACCCCATAAAAATTCTGGTATTGCTTTAGCCACTGTGTTGTAGTTTGTAGGAGAATTTACCAAAGCCTAATTTAAAAACATTAAAGAGTTTTCTTTTAGTCTGCTTCTCAATATTGCCTGTCTTTGTAAAAGAGAATTATAAACAGACTTTAAGTGTTGAACTTGCACAGTGGTCCCCCCGTTTGTCCAGTGTCCACATTTTGACTACATTATTTATTGAAAATGTCACACATGGCGAAGGAGCCTATTTATCTTTTCATTGTGCAATTACGTAGGGGCATTCGAACAATGAAGCTACATTTCGGTTGCTATGAATACATTTCGGTTGCTGGAGTACTAACCAGACACAAGGTCACAGCCAAGAAAAAAACAAGCCTTGTGATCATGTCTACTTCATTGTGGTATTCTTTCATTAACCTGAAGCAAATTGTAATGAATCAACTGGACAGGTAGTGCCCCTTTATATGAATCTTTTATTTTCCTCTAATATGATGTGTTTTACGCGAGTTCTTCGACTCAAAATGGAGGCCACACTTTGGAGTTCAATTTCTCTTCTTTCTGATGTAATTTTTACGATTACCATATACTAAAAAGTTGCTGTTCTGGCAGTTTTTGGTAAAGTGTGGTTGCGGTTCACCATTTTTACAGAATTCTTTCACCTTCTCCTCGCAGCTCCTCGGTGATACTGAAGCACCGTAAGATTCTATGAGGCTCTCTTGCCACATGTGAATCTCCCAGTAATGTTTATCTGCAATAAACGTGAAAGCATGCAAGTTTTTAATAGAATTGACACTACACACATGTCGCCTGAGAGTGTAGTGGTGCTATGCTACAGTACCGTTTGTGCAAATTCTTATTGATATTGGTTATGCATAATTCGTAGATATTGCGGCATAAACGTTTTTGGAAGGCGCGCAAAACTCCAAACTAACGTAACCGTTGCTAAAGATCAAACCCATCTTTATTTGAGAAGAGAATGGGAACTATTATATCACAGTGCAGCGCTGGCTGTGGGCCTGCCCCAGACTACATACGCATTGATTTCCAAAATCAAGAATGTGGCTGACAGACGGAATAGCACACTGCGGTATAGAGTTTGTAAACAGGGATAAGGTGCCTCAGAAAGGCAGGCCAACGTTTCGATAGGAGGACCTGTCTTCGTCAAAGGCGGCCTCGTCATCCTCGGCATGTTAATATTAAAGGGATAGTACAGTGACGTCACGTGCGGTTGTTGTTGGTGGCGATTACACTCTAAAAAGAGATTACACCCTTTGGCGTGCCCCTTCTGCCACACAACGATAATCGTCATCTGCCTTGATGCGCTTCCTTTCGTTATCGCTGCGAGCCCGGAATTTTCCGGTAACGAACGGCACGCGCGTTATCAGCATAGAACAGTTTACACCCTTTGGAGTGCCCCTTCTGATAACGCGCGTGCCGTTCGTTACCGGAAAGTTCCGGGCTCGCAGCGATAACGAAAGGAAACGCATCAAGGCAGATGAAGATTATTGTTGTGTGGCAGAAGGGGCACGCCAAAGGGTGTAATCTCTTCTTAGAGTGTAGTTATAAAGGGAGAGACTTCAAAGGTAATGACAGCTCTGGCCTGACCTCTGTGAGCGTGGTTCCCAAGACGAGGGAACAAGAGCGGGAGAGTGGGAAGGCGGGGAGAAAAGAAAAGAAAGCATAGGAGAGAAAAAAATAGGCGGGGGACACCAAGAGAAAAAGAGGGAGAAAGAACGAGAACAAAATTAATGGGGCATGGGCGGGCTTTGGGGAAGCGAGAAGTTAGGGAGCATTCAGGGGTGTCGTTGGCGGCACGTTTTTGTGGCATCAGAAGAGCCGGTCAGGTGGTGAATGCGCGAGTAACACAAATTACCCCCCCCCCCCCCCCTACAAAAAAAAAAACTTGAGTTGAAAGTAGGACTTTAGTAGCACAGCAGCAACGCGTCGAGTAATTTTGAAGTAGTTAGGATTACGACAAGGAGTCTGGGGTGCAATGTATTGGGTAACTGGAAGGCATCGGCATGGTCTTTCAAGGGACGTTAGCCCAGTAGCTCAACGTAGGTGACGGTACGGCGGTATACAGAAATGCCATACCCTGTCTGGCAGAGGCGACGAAAAAGGTATACTGATGTCTGGAACATTGGAATATGTTGGTGAGGGTGTTTAAAAGACATATAATAAAGAACAGACGTAAAATTGTACGAGAGGGGGAACCGAAACCGGAATAACAAATAGGAGGGTGGCGTGCGCAAAAGCGGGCGGGGGCAGGTGTACATAGGAAAAAGGGGTCCTACAGCTGATATAAACGTAAATACGAGAAAGACTGTATTAAATTAGTAGTAAGCAGGAAATGTTTTTTTTCGGAATGGAGGAATGGGTGAGGTTAAGAATTAAGGTTAGCTGGTGGCATAATGTGTTTTGTGGCTTGGTTGATGATATGAGAATTTCAAATTTAAGTTGCCGCTTGTAAAGAATCTAAGTTCCCACGTGCCCAATTAATTCCCGTCGAGTGTTGGCAATTAAACATGTGTATGAGGTATGATTCCGTATATTTTCTTTCGCGAGGTAAACGGAAATTTCTTTGTAGTATATTGTCACGTGGTGGTGACGTTGAAGAACACAGTAGCGATACTGTGAACAACAAAACTAACTTTTATTGGGCGAACCTGTGCCCACAAAACAGGCTACACTTATAGCACAACGACAGCGGAGAACACGGTCGGCGATCGTCGAAAATATGATCTACGGGTCAAGCGCGTCGTCTTTTATACATCAATCGTCGAATGTTACACACTAATCGTTGGGACCCGCGTGCCTTCCACAAAGTTCTACACCATTCGCGTCAGGTGATGAAATCAGGTAACATGAGGTTCGGCGACAACAGACAGCGGATAGAAGCATCGATAACTTTCCAGAAGCTTCGGATACATACAGGCACGTCCTGCGCTGTGCGATAACATTTCTTAGGCGGCGAAACGTGGTCGCCCGATAAAGATGAGTACACGCGTCTATATAGAGCTTTGCTTTGTCGAATATATGACCATGTTCATTAAAGTGGCTGGCTGCTGCTTTAGGTAAGTTTTGTTTTGTGTCTGCGCGGTGACGGTTGAGCCTTGTATGAATTTGTTTTCCGGTTTCACCTACGTATTATTTGCTACAAGCGGCACATTCTAGACAGTAGACTACGTTGGTTGATGTGCAGATGAAAGCCGAAGTTACCTTGTGTGCGTAATTCGACGCTGTACTTTTTACTGCAGTAGTAGATTGAATATGCTTGCATGCAGAGCACCTGGGGCGGCCACAGGGACCGGTTCCAAACTTTTATTTTTGTCCTTAGTTTGGCATGCGCAAAAATATCTTTAGAATCAGTGTTGCGTCAGTAGGCTGCTCTGGGTGGGTCGAGAAAAATCTTATTAAATTTCTGGTTGCTGGTGAGAATTGGGTAGTATTTACTGAGGATGATATTCTCGTTTATGAGTGCGTTTGAGGATTTAGTAGTAAGAAGAGGCGCTGCTGTTCTTGTGATCCTCGGGCGGAGTTTGAGGACCTCGGGTCGATCAAGTTTGGTTGCACCTGTGTAGGCTTTCTGAAGGTCACTGTCTGGGTTGTTCCTGTTTCATAGGGTATCTTTAAGGTGATCACTTTAAAGAAACACTATCAAACAGGAACCATTATGGTGATAAGTGTAAGCCTATAGATACAGAGCAATTTCCGAAATTAGGAGCGAAGTAGCCAAGTTACGGTAATGGACTTTCTACACATCAACATCAGGTGGCTACAGCAAATGAGTACTTTGGGGCCCGTCCCCGACACTACCTATCCAAACGATTAAAATTTGAATAGCAGATTTGATTTGGGAGCTACGCGAACAATTAATTCCCCTTGGCCGGCTCCTTGAAACCGAAACTGGCTGGAAAACGAGCGTCTGTGCCGTCGATGTCGCCACCGCCCTGCGTTTCGTCACGTCTCCGTGGTTTCGTCAGGCTCGGCTTCATGGCGTTATCAGGAATAAAAACAGATGCCTGGGGAAAAGCATTGGTTACATTTTTCAGCACTTTTTTAACAGGTGGAGCAGAGCGGACATGTGCGTTAGAGCGATGAGTATTGAAGTTTTAAAATGAGTGTTTTGTGGCGTATATTTTGACTGTCTAATATTAAGACCTAAAGGAGAAAATACAGGTATATTAGGACAATACTGACAGGTACATTTGCGGTAAATATGGGCTCTGACGTGGCGGCCGTGGTGGACGCAGCCCCAAGAATGCACGGCTACGTTGATGCACGAAATATTGGTTTATTAAGCACCCATAATCAGAACACTGTTCAGCTCTTCAAGTTTTGGTATGTCGGGGCCTCAGTGCACTGTAGGGTGCCCCTTCGACTATGTTTAGGCTAATATTAAAGACAACTGCATAATTTTTTTCCAATTATTTCCCGGTGACCTTTCTTAAATACTGTTAGAAAGTTATTCTTTGGCACTAGATGTCCATGCATGTGTACGAAATTTCCGAAATGGTGTCGCAGAATTTTCTTCTTTTGCAACACAGTAAGGTGTGCGAACAGTGGTATCTTTGAGACATAGTCGTTTACGAATCGAGCCTTGCCTGAAGCGAAGCGACAAGGGTATTCAATATTTTTCTAATAATGAATAGCCATTATCACAATTATTATAAAACGATGTTCACATTCTAGTATTCCTAAAGTTGGCATGTTTATGTAATTAAATAGAACGTAATGAAGTGTTCTTCACTAAAATCACAAATGGAGCATCAGGAGCAAACAAGTAGCTTCTTCGCATGAACATGGCTCTTCAGAGAGTACGAATGATCACTATACAGCCTGTAAAGTATACCTACCTAAAACATGTAGCTTCTACATTACGCAAGCTCCCTTGTTTTATGTCTATAGTGTACCCGCGGGGTTGAATATTTACCATACATTTGCTCCACCTTTATGTTTACTTGAGCGCAGTTCAAGTTTAAAAATATTCGAAAAGTATTAGAAGAATATTGACGTTTACGAATAGCGAATGAATGAATTCTGGGGTTTTACGTGCGAAATCTCAATTGGATTATTAGTAACGCTGTAGTGGGGGACTGCGGATTAATTGTGACCACAAGGGCATCTTTAACGTGCACCGAATGCACCGAACACGGGTCTTTTGGCATTTCGCCCACACCAAAATGCGGCCGCCGCAGCCTGGTTTTGATCTGCTGATCGCGTGCTTAAAGAAATAAAAAATTATTTCGTTAATAGTGTAAACGCCTACGCAACAAAATTCGTAGTCCATTTCCAAGCATCCACTCAATGGAAATGTAGCACGTCTATGCTGCCACGCTGTAGTGATGTGAAGAACAAGGCAGTTTCGTTAGAACGAGTCACGTATCCAACTAGCCATTAGGCGAACTTTCTCAGGAATATAAGTAACACTCAAAGCACACCCGCCCCGGTTGCTCAGGGGCTATGGTGTTAGGCTGCTGAGCACGAAGTCGCGGGATCGAATCCCGGCCCCGGCGGCCGCATTTCGAAATGCGAAAACACCCGTGTACTTAGGTTTAAGTGCACGTTAAAGAACCCCAGGTGGTCGAAATTTCCGGAGTCCTCTACTACGGCGTGCCTCAGAAAGTGGTTTTGGCACGTAAAAGCCCAAATTTTTGTAACACTCAAAGCACAACGATCTCTGCAAGCAAAGTCGTCCGTCATCGGAATCTGATTTACGGATCAAGGCATTGGTTTTGAATGCTCTTAGTACTTTGCAGCACGATTTTTGGCGCTCGCGCGTGCTCGGGAATGTAACAACACGCAGCCACTTCTCCACGCGCTTTCGCCTTGCACCTTATACTTAGTGCGACAGTATGCCATTGCTCTCTTCGCAAGGGCAATCTGCTTAGGTAACGCTCCTTCGCTATTCAATCGGTGACAACATTCTGGAAATTTCAAACATATGACGTCGCGTCTTAAACCAAGCTATAACTGCGGTTACGGACTAAAGAAAGTTCACCCATCAAAAAGAGAGAAAGAAAGAGAAAGTGCAGTCGGGCCTTGAATATGAGCTGAAACATGGTGCGCATGATAGAAAGGCCCCCGAAAACTGCATAATGGCGTCAACATAACAAAACTTCAGAAGGTGAACACTTTGCGTACTGTTATTTATTCAACCAGTATTTTTTGTGTGAATGTATCTGCGTAGTTTAGGGGCCACTTCCACTACGGGTACTGCGACAGAGCTCAACTTTTGTGCAATTGTTCGTGTCAGCGTTGTTTGCCACAAAAGGCGGTGTTTTCTTCCGTAGCTGACACCATTGCACAGCCAGAATATATGCCGCAAGGCACTCATCCTAAAATTTCAGTGCACTTCGTCCAAACGCACATGTCCACCATGGCCCATCTCTGACAAAGGGCTGAAAAATTGATCTAATGCTTTCCCCTAAGCAGCTTTTTTTATTCCTGATGATGCCAGTTAACTCACCTTGATGTCACCAACACTCATCAATCTAATCGGGAGCGTAAAAAATCTTCTCGCACACGTTGTGTAGTATACTGTAGCGCTAAGGCGCTTCGTCCGGGACGAAAAATTCGTCCCGGATCAGGACGAATTTTTCTTCAACTGTGACGCTTTGCTTTCGAGGAACCCATATGGATTTTCTTGTGGCTAGTGCTACGAACGTGTGGATGTCCGATTTTCGCTTTATTATATACTTCTCTCCACCTTAGGGGTTTCCGCAGAACTATTACGTCAGGCTCTTGCCTTTGCTTCCTCTTGTCGACAAATTCAACTTCGCCCTGTCGTCTTCTAGCCGCCTGGTTACCTCAGATGGTAGAACGGCTGCCCCGGAAAGGCGGTGGTCCCAGATTCGAGCCCCGGACCAGGACGAATTTTTCTTCAACTGTGAGGCTTTTCTTCCGACGAACCCGTATGTGTTTCCTTTGTAGCTATCGCTACGAACGGGTGGATGTATGATTTTCGCTTTATTATTTACTTCTCTCCACCTAGCGCGTTTCCGCAGAACTATAATGTCAAGCTCTTGTCTTTGCTTCGTGGTGTCGATCAATTCAGCTTCACCCTGCCGTCTGCTAGCCGCCTGGTTAGCTCCGATGGTAGAGCGGCTGCCCCGGAAAGGCCGTGTGCCCGGATTCGAGTCCCGAACAAGGGCGAATTTTTCTTCAACTGTGATGCTTTTCTTTTTGAGGAAACCGTAGGGGTTTCCTCTGTAGCTATTGGCTACGAACGGGTGAATGTCTGATTTTCACTTTATTATTTGCTTCTCTCCACCTTGCGAGTTTCCGCAAAGCTATTACGTCAAGGTGCTTCTTGTGTAGTGTATAGTCCAGTGTAAACGTAGAAGGGCTGGGTTGAGCGCATGCGTTTAAGTTCATGAAGTTTAATTGCGTCACGAAGGCCTGCCCAAGCTTTAACACTTCCGTTATAAGAAGCGTGCTACACCATCAATACGCTGGTTGTATAAGCTGCCCCAAATAAAAAAATTGAACCTTTATAAATATTGGCGAGATTATTTTATTACTCCAGGGTTCAAAATGGTAATCGCTACATACGGAGTAGGTTTGACAGTTGTGTGCGTAATAAGCGAAGCTACTCAAATTACCTTTTCAATAATTATCTTAGGTGGCCAAAGCAAATGAGTAGTTTGGAGTCATTCCTCGAGATTATCTAGTTGGGCCAAGCAACGTTTATTGAACATGCTTCTGTTAGAGCCACGCGAACAAATATATTTCCTTTTCAAATTAACTTTTTGAAAGCATAACTGGCGCAGAACAAGAACGTCTGTGGGGATGACCTAACCTCTCCCAGCCGTTTGTGATATTGTCATCAATGGTGCGGCTCCGTGAGCCTGCACTTTGCGGTCAGTTCGCTTTCGATATATATTTACGTCATTTTATTTAGGATTCATTTCCGTTATTTACGTTATTCACGACAGTTAAAGGCCATTGGCGTCTGTGTGTACCTGTTTGCACGTCTGTACCTTCTCTTTAGACCGCGCTATATTTAATGACCACTGAGCTTTGAATGCGCATTTTAACGTCCTGGCCATGACTCTCACGTACCAAGCGACGGCTCCCAGCGTGGCGAGAGCTCTCCTCTCTTGGGCTAGGCGTTTTGGGAATGGTGCAAAAGGCACCCTCGCCAACGAGCCTGCCACTTTCAGCACAAGCTTGGAGTGTTTTTGTCGTATATTAGCGAAAAGCGAGTCGATGTGACTGCTTCATATGTGACGACGTAATTAAATGTTCTTTTACTCGCTAAGACATCGCCTCATCTCAGCCTGCGTCTCTCTCTGCTGCTGGTGAGGCCCTGGGCCTCTGGGCCAGCGCTACCGTTTGGGTCCAGAACACAGGGAACGAATCGTTGAAAACGCAGTTTCGCAGGTAGAATATACTCTTGTGGTCCTCCAAGCGAGCTTGTCTACAATCTCATGGGGGCCTGCGTACGCCAAGATAAGGCAGAAGCGGAGTGGTGATCACGATCGACGGTAACTTGCAGCAGCGGCTGATGTTTCTTACTAGGCCGAGGCCAAATGAACTACTCTCATCTTACTGCGCAAGGAGGTTTGTGCGCACGAGTTCGTGGTGGTTGACGTAGACAAGTGGTCAAGAGGTTTGCAGTGATGAGCGCGAGCTTGGTAGTGTTTACGTTAAGGATGGCACACAGTGCTGCGAATGTGTCGGCGGTTGACGTGACACGCTTAGTGGGACACTTCATCGACGCCAAGGGCAAGAGGTGCCATCTATTGGCACGCAGAAGCGGCGCATACGGCAAGGACATTACTGGGGTGAAGTAAAAGCTGACTGGTGGCATGAATTGGGAGGGAGGGGCCGGTGCGGTGGCAATGAAGATAGCGCGGACACCTGCTTTTGCATCGCCGTAAGGCATGGAGGAACTAAGCAAAACTTACGACTGGGGGCGAAGTACGTAAAGTCAAATTTTCGCATTCAAGTGGGTCGCTTTGCTCACTTTCGCATTGAAGTCACCCATGATTAGAGTATTCTTTAGTTATAATCTGTTGCCATTGTCATTTCCATGTTTGTAGAAGTCTTCTACTTCATCGTCAAGATTGTATGGCGCAAACTTGCACTGTCTTTAATCTATATCTCCTAGTTAACTTTATTACCATCAGTTACCCTTTCAATGAGGCTGTTGAATTCATCAATGTTGCCTTTTATGTGCATATAATTTAAAAGTCCTACCCGGTATTGTGTCTTATTTAAAAGAACTGTTAGATGTGTGCGTTAGGACTGTATTAGACTGCGCAGTTCTCCAACTAACCTTCTCAATATCCCATGCAACAAATGATAATTATTTAAAGAGTTCTGCTAAGCTAGCGTCAATCAAAAGGGTTTGCGTGTCGAACTTTGCCAGGTTCACCTTGCAGTGATGGTCTGTTCGGGTCCAGAGAATATTGTACCGTTTTTACGCCACAGGACTCTTCTCCGCCTTAGTTCTCTGCTCCACAGCCGCTATGCGTTGAGGTACAGGGGTAATGGCAACGCTTAGAAGGGATGTGTTTGGCAAGTGCTGCGTCAGAGAGACGAATTCCTGTTTTTTGAAGCTTCGTGCGGCATTCTAACTTGGTTGCACCCACGCTAGCACTAGCATAACATAGGATAAACATTCTTAACGCTCTTTACCCAGCTTGCGGTATGTCCATTTTTCAGTCCATATGTCTGTCCATAAGCGTTTCTCCACCAACTGGTACCACTGGGAAGTTCTTTCCATAATGGGAAGAGAATCGGGCTGCTTTGTTGAGGGAATCGGGTTTGGAACCAATGTGTCATTCTTAAGTCGCTTACGCGTCCCTCCTCAACGAACCTTCTCCACGCCAGCTCGGGTCACTGGGTATGTGGCGCTGAGCGCGTGCCTCTAGTCAAGGGACCCTTTTGAAACCAACTTGGGGTGCTGTTGCTTGCGTCCGCAAAGGGAGAACAACGATGAAAGAGATCGAAGAGAAGAAAGACGACTGACGACGTTAATGCGGCTATCACTAGGCATGATCACTTTCGTCTGCTGTTTCCCAGATGTAGTCTACGACATTCCACTCAGCTCTACCAACTGTATGTGCACTGGCCCAACTGGCCACTGCCACAAGCATCAGCGGAAGGTTGAAGAGGAAGAAGACTCCGTCTGGCTGCATATACGCCCCATACATGACACGTGTCGGCGGGGATAATACGAGATGTCGCTATATTGCTTCAGTGTCCTTCGTATTAGCGTCGACATTCTTCTTGAGATAGGTTCTCTCAATTTCTTTTGTCTGGTTTCAGGCGGCACTAGAAGCCTGAATATATAGTAGTGTGGAAGAGCATTGAAGTTTGATACCCTCCCTTTAGAAACCTGATATTGATATCTCTACCGCACCACCAGCTCCATGTGTTGGCAGAGGTGCACACATGCGAAATTATGATATAACATATAACGTCTACGCAGCGAGGTTTCTATATTATGTTCAATGGCAGACGTCAAATGCGGCGTCTGAAGAAGGAAAAGCAGAAAGAAACAAAACTGGAGCAGAATTCAATCAAATGGATTGGCGTTACATTATATTCAATGGTTTCTGAATGCAGCTATCACTAAAGGCAGTTTTCGGTTTCGTAATCGACACTCACCGTCTTCTAGCGTTCTAAATACTCCACACTTCTCAACGTCATTCCAGTATTCTAGGTCCTTTGTTACTGAGCGCTCGCCTGGAAGAGTAAATATTATTATGCAGATCACAATAGCATATTGTGTTCAAAGGATCGTCCCACTACCTGATAGAGTTGTGCAATCTTTAGTCTATGAAACCCACGCGTATTGAATCCCTCGTCGGTAACAAATTCCAAGGAGTTGCAGGAACTTAAATGTGTTGCTTATATTGAAGTTGTGAAAAGTTTCACAAAGCAAAAAAAAAAAAACAATACAATATCGCGGTACGACGGCATTGACAAGAAAGCGATTGGTGTTCTCTGTGCCCTATATTTTAAAATTTAGGAAGGCATGTGCCCCTTCCAGGTGCTATTTGTCAGCTATCCCTATCACTTGTTCACCTCCGTGCATATCTATATCTGTTTTCAGAAGAAATATATTTAGGAGAATGATCCGCTTCGTTTATCATTTTTGTGACTAAACACATATTTAAAGGCTGTCTTAAAGCAGCGAAAACAAGGAGAGAAAATTGAAATACGTTGTTGTATATGACTAAAAAGTAACACTGCATCAAATATACTCGTTACCAGTAGCAGGTTAAATAAATTTATTCAAACATTTTGGGTAGATAGTCACTGCCCTTCAGAACAAATTGAAGCGAAGCTGACGTATTGAAAAACAATGCGGCAAAGCATATTAACACGAATTTTCATGAGACACAATAGTAAAGTACCAGGAAGTACACAATCACCAGTTTAAAATAAAGCCTATATTGACGTTTCCGCCACAATTAGGATGCCTTGGTTCAAAGCACGTTGGCGGTATAGTTGGTCGGGATTCGTGAGAACAGACTGCAGCACGACAGGACCAGGGCGGACAAGCTTTTTGACGCACGTAGTGCTAATTTCAAATACAAATCTTTATTTTCGCATGCACACAATATATACACATAACCCGGCGATGGAAAACAACAAAAGAATGTAAACATTTAGAGACACACACCAAGAAACCGACACGTGTGAAGCAGTTTAATCGCAGTTTGCTAACTTGAGAAACCGCATCAATTTTTTCGATAACGCAACCCTAGGCATGCTCACACACTCTTCTTACATTTTTGAAACTTTATAAACCTCAAGGATTTTTCTGGACATCATGCTTTGCACCTGTTTTGATATAGTAGCTTTTCAGAAAACCGGGACGTAGACGCTCCCCTGGAAATGCATGCCTAAATGGCCTGAAATATTTTTTTCTTACATTATAGTGATGCTCTACTAGCCGCTGCATATTTAGACGGCCTGTCTGACCGATATATGCTGTTCGCACTACAAGGGTATAAAGAAACAACAACATTCAGCATGCAATTTACAAATTGCCTGCGATGCCTTCTCATACAGGTGGTTATCTCTGCATTACCTGACTTTACATTCTTGCAGATCCTCTGCAATCTTTCAGTAGCAGAACAAACTATACGTCCACTTCAGAGTTTTTGGCTATCATATTCAGGATATGAGAGTTGCTATGCACGTAATGTATGACCGCTTCCGTCCTTAGTCTGGCAGCGCTGTGGCATACAGTCGAATCTCTGGTAAGCTCTACCTCGCTTGAGACAGCGGGTAGAAAAGAGGGTGTCGGCACCTGTTAGCCCTAGCCAGATCTTGGGCAATGTTATTCTACCGGACAAGGTACGGCGCGTACGCGACTGTGGGTTGAAGTTCGCAGTCGAACCAAAGCGGTCTGGTCTTGAAATTTCCGTGATGGTTTTACAAGTGTCTAAGCGAAACCCTGAAGCTGAGCCGGTAACGTTACTATATGAGGGCATATGAAGATCATACAACCCCACAACACCTTCAGCTGCTTTCTGAGCCCTACCCATTATGTGATCCATGCTTACGAGCGTTATACATCTACGGAAAGCAACGCGCTGCTAATGAAACGTCAAGCTATTCACAACACTGTGCAAGTTGCAACATTTCAGCTGTTTACGTTGAGAAAATTGGATATCTTTATAGATTTTTAGCGAATGTTCAAAACCTCAAGAAGGCTCACGAGGCAATGTGAACTTGCCAGCTGATAAGCATGCTAAATGGCGATACAGTACCTATGACAAGATGTATTTGTTTCCCAAATAAGCTACAAACACTCCCAACCTTTCTTCTTGAATAAAAGGCAGCCGGTACTCTCGATCACAATTCTCCTCAAACACCCTTCTGCCTCAAACACGCACTATTATCCATGCTAACAAAATATACTTCCTGGAGGACACGCGCTCCAATTCCACCGTGCATCTGTTCTCTCTCCTGTCACTTTACAAGGGAGTAAGCTGTGCTTAGGAGGTTTCAGGCCGGGGTGTCCCTTACACTTAGTGCCACCAGTACCTGGAAGTGGCCACAACTTTTAATGAGGGTTTACGCAGCCAAGCTGTCTCCTTCCAGTGACAGAAGCAGATGCCAATCATTTAGCATGAGATCTCGAGGCTTTTAAAGGGAGGCTCGCGTCACCTGTAAGCTGTCATACGCTACAGTGCAATGGTGAGCTGTAATCTCTGGGCAAATGATGATAGCTGTGGCAGAACACTGCTGGAAATCACGCATAAAAGCCTAATTGCACACACTTAATTCGGGCGTAAATATTGTGCCTGAGAGCAAGTCTCCGTCGAAATAAGAAAGAAAACGATGGAACATATACCTGGCCCACAGAAAGTGGCGATACGACAGATAGAAAAACCATACAATGAACCATCTAGTCAATATTAGAATGGAAACGCGCCACGTGTTTTTGAGCAAAAATATCTGGCTTTATAGATGAAACAATATTAGTACGAAGAAAAATATAGCGCTGAAAACTTCGGTGGAAGTGATACTGGAGGGTAATTAGAGGGTGGTTCGTAAACTTGCACTGAAGGCTCATGAAAAAAAAAAAACACAATTGAAAAATTGCAGCGAGACATGGGCTCATCGACATTAGAAGTTTGGGTGGCTCACAGCAAAATTTTTTTCGAAGGATGGTTACAGAACATAAAAAATACAGAAATTTCATTCACTATCTGCTGGTGAGTCTACCAGATAGCTCACAACGTCCACAGCTCCACCTCACCTCACACCTAATCTGACGTCCTCAATGTCGCCAGAGGATGACGAATAAGTGAGCAGGCGCGCACTTGAATTAATTCGTCGAAGCATCGAGTGCAGGGCGTCTAGGCTCCAAGCCTTTCGCGCAGCAAGCACAAATCTATCGGAACAGAGCGTGCTCGGGAGTGACTAGGTAGATAATGAACAATCGGATAGAGACCGCCCCGAGGAATTTTGCTGTAAAAACATGAACAGCCGCTTCTTCAAGTTTGCCAAATAATTAGCGAGTGACAAAACGAACTATTCCAGATTTAATTCATCTCCAGAGAATTTGGACAGCTTGGAATATATTTTTAACCAAGTGCAGCACCGTATACGCCGTTTGAATAAGGAGTAATGGACACCAAAAGTGGCTTACATCTCCTTTGAAGCTGTGACTAAAGTTTCGTGCTGTCCACCCAATCACTGTCTACGATAGTGCCGAAACAAGATTTACCTAGGTGCACCGACGTCATGCATGTCAATTTTAAGAACGGAGTAACCTGAGGCAAGCAATGGACGCGTCAGTACGTGAAAAGGGTTTATAAATTCTTGCCTCGTCTGAAGTTTCTGCACAAGTTAAATAAAGAGCATTAACGGAGGTCTGCATCGATTTAAGTCTTCGAAATGCAATGTGTTTCAGTGTTTGAAGCGTCCACCGACTATATCTCCTTAGTCATTTGAGAATTAATTTCATGTTTCATTTATTACTGAGTTATGCTGCCTATAAAAAACGTAAAGTAACATAAAAATTCTAGGCTATCTCTTTTTTTTCTTTCCAACCAAAGAGGTAAATAAATTTCGGTCCTGAAAATTATTGGAAGGTTTGATGAACAGTGCTCATACAAGAAGGTAAACCCCACAATACATTTCGCTCCGATAAAGCCGCTCTACTGTTCTCACGGGGTAGGACACTGGGGGAGCTAAATGATAAGAATGGTCAGGTCAAATAGATTGTTGCACTTAGATTACAAGTACTGCGGATATTTTTGGCGGTCACCAAATAGAATATATATTGACAGTATCGTGAACGCGAAATAAAGATTGCATCTTATTCCCCCGTAGCGCACCATCAAGACAACTCATTTCATGATAACTGTGCTTACGATACACTTCACAATAGCAGGGCATTCCACGATACTTGACGATCAACACAACTCGTTTAGTGATAACGTTACTTGTCTAATAATGAAGACATGCCCATACACCTGGTTGTCATGAAGTTTTACTGCATCTAAGGGTTATGTAAAGTAAATGCAGCTACACAATCCGCCTCCGTGGCAAAAACGGCCAATTTGCTGACACAGTTGTTGAAACTGTTCACATGCGTCATGTAGACAGGTGAGGCAATAGGTACTATAATTCGTTGAAATACAATTGTGAAAGAAGCAGATGAAGTACATTTTAGGCCCTTTACAGTTAGCATGAACGTAGGATGAAATGTATTCATAAAAAGTCCGTCTCTTACCTGTGTCCACTTCCATGTATTCCTTATCATTTCTTCTTCCAACTTTTCCTATTGAACTTTTTTGAAACCTGAAATGAAAATAATTCTCCAACAAACTGTGTATACAGTATTTATAGCCAGTATGTGTCTAGTAAAGCATCTTTGGAAGTAAATTGTGCGCCCCTGGTAACAAAGAACACGTGCAGCGGCGTCAATCGAATCTGCATGTAATTTTGATAGAACCGAAAAGTCAAGTTTCTTTAAAGCTTTATAATCTGCAACTGCCTCGGCACTCGTAACCGCCTCTAGTCAGTCTTATCCCAAATGTTGGTGGTTATCAACGTGTTTTCCATATTTAGCTAAGTTTAGCTCCTATAAAATATGTAGTGTATGTACTAATAATACATATGTATGCATGTTTGGCACGTATATATATTAAGCGACTGCTTTCTGTTTCTGAACGAGTGATCAGTTATGAATTCGCAGAGAGAAGACTCTCCACTTTTTGTGAGCAATAATAGATAACTACCTGTCAATGAGTCCTCATAGCCCACACACAGTTCATTGCACACTAGTATTGCGATGCGGGCCTGTTGTCTATACTAGTCTAACACACAGACGAATGCAATAGAACGTACTTGAAAAAGAGACGCGGCGTGTCCGTGCGTTCGTGTGACTTAATTTGTCTTCTTGTCCATGCGCTGCATTAGTATTCCCAGATACATTACAAGGATTTTACAGGTTTAACACCCCGAAAAACTTATTGCAGGAAAGTCGTGCAGTGCAGTTGTGGGAGCGATGCTTCAGCCGTATATCTCATTGTTCATTCGTTTTCTATGCTACAGAAGGTTTGCGCCCGCAGGAGCACTTACGTCCCAGCCCTGAAGTCAGAGCAAGCTCAAGCTGTGCGAATAAGAAAGTTCTGACCTTACAAGCTTTCCATGTACAGAGGCAACTTTAGGTTCGTGCTCCTCTCTGTCAAAATGCACTGCCTGTCCGCTGCTAGGTGACGTACGCAGAACGTTGCCACAATGGGCGCGCCTTTGCTCTACTGATGCCTTCCTGTTTTGGTTTCGCGCGCTTCCAAATCCGAATTTTGTCGCGTCACAATTCCGAGAGAAATAATTGCTTTTTCTAGATCCAAAAGATTGTATGGCTTGCACAGAGACTTCGTTTCTATTTCTCAATTACTATGAGTATGCTGAAGGTAAAATAGAATATTGGATCTTTGTGATCCAAAATTCTATTTGACGCATGATAATTAGCGACTAATTATCATGCGTCACCCTTCGCCAAATGGTCGCCACCCCCAATGGCATGCCTCCGAAGGAATCGTTCGTTTATTTCAGAACAGCTAATTTTAAATATTGCCTAGTCTTCATAGAAACACCCTGTATAATTTCGGAATAAACTCATTTTTTCATGCTTGCGTGAATTCATTCTCTGCCTTGGTATCAAGTCTTAAGACCAAATGATGTTTGGAGACGTAGTTGTGTCAATAATATGCGTGTACATTACATTGCAAAGCTCTGCACTTCTGGAAAGTACGTGTCAAAAGTACGACAATCTGAACTCTTTAACTAGCGGCGAGCAGCGATCAAATAAATCCGCCCAAGTCACCGGTTGCTGTTGAGCCCACAAGTCTAATGCTCAAGGCCCGGAACTGGGCGATTTCTAGAGTGCTCCGGGAATGTGCATGTGCGGAGAGGAAGATACTGCATATCGGGCACTATTGTTGATAAAAACTATAAAACGGCATTCACGCGAGTGCGTCTAAAGCTGGAATTGGTACTGTGACAAATAGAGGTGAAGCCAAAAATATAAAAGACCGTTACGCTTCGGCCTAGAGGTTCTATTGGGTGATTGGAAAAGAAGTTACCTAACTGTTAAGTGCTGCGTAATGAGTAGAACCGGGAAACAATATTTGTGCATGGACACACCTTTGGTATTACTGATGTTTCTGGAGTTCCCAGTACTCAAATTACGAACCCAATTCACCATTGGGCGGAACAAGAATTAGGACTTCTCGGAGCAATTAATGTCGCAATTGTTCCGTTTGGAAGGTGTAACATTTCACGATAGATCCTGAATTGTGTAGTGTCGTTGAGCGGAAATACGGGTGGAAAGAAACGGAAGGGACAGGACACGTTCACGGTCTAGTGAGCGTCTGTCCTGTCCACACCGTTTCTTCGCGCCCGTATTGCCGCTCAACGGCACTGCATGATGCACCAATTGGCCCAACAGTCCACGCTTCCGAGTTCCTAAATTATTTTTCTCTCACAGGCTGTCCTCTTTAGTAAAATAAAAACGCCGTCTTAACTTGTTATTAGTCATCTGAAGAGATATGAGCGCCATTTGAGGCTTTCAACATTTCCTAAGGGAGGCACAAGATTTCAACGTTGCAGTCTTAGGTGAATACTGAATTTAACCGTTTCCGCGAAGTAGTACTCTTTTTCTTAAATGTATGTACAGTTACGCTTCATTGTGCTTAAATGTATTTCATCTAGTTTTTCGACAGCGAAACAGTACATAATATAAGAAAAAGAGTTTACTACTTTGAGAAAGCGTTAGATTCAGCATTCATCTAAGAAAGCAATGTTGAGAACTTGTGCCTCACTTAGGAAACAGTGAAAGCGTGAAACGGCACTCGTATCTTCACAGATAGCGAATCACAACTTAAATAAAAAAAATAAAAAAAATTAGATCAAATACATTTAGGAACAATGAAGACATGGTCGTGTGGCAAATGTGTTTGGTTGGATTCAGATATTTTCCCATGGGCCAATGTTAGTCTGTATTCCACTGAATATGGAGTGCAGACTAGTGTATCAATTATTGGAGCTGAAATTTCGGGATAAGTACGAAAAAAATTGGACGACACTTAAGCTTCACCTTCAAGAGTGTAACGCAATACCGTTATCGCACCCGTTCGCACCGCCTACTCATTCGCTCGGCATGCTCTTGAGCCACACAAAGACATAGTTTTCATATACAGCACTTCTAAGTCCACAGCACAACTTTGGGGCATCCTCGCACCGGTCCCCGCGCCCACAATGGTCTCAAACGAGACGAAGGGGAGAAGCGGGTGAGTGGCACGCCACCTGTCGGGGCTGCGCCGTACATTGAGAGGAGGGGGTCTTCTGTGTTTGCCGCTAGATGGCTCTGCGTGTGCGCCAAGCGCAGAAGAAATGTAGCGGAAACGTACTTCGCTACTCACTTAACTGCGACTTCTGTAATTTCAACGGTCATTATTACCGATATACACCGCAGTATAACTTTCTACGGCACGTTTCTAAGGCAACTCCACATTCACTAGAGGCGCTTTTGTCCCGCTGTGAACCATCGAACTCATGGCTGAGTGGTAGCGTCTCCATCTCACACTCCGGAGACCCTGGTTCGATTCCCAACCAGCCCACGTTGCAAGTTGTTTTCATTTATGAATTGCCTTCCGCGATTTTTCGCTCACGGCCAACGCCGCCGACGCCCACACCGACAACGCCGGCTTTTCTGCGACACGAGCTCCTTAACGCTGTCACGGTAAAACGGAAGCCCCCCTAATGCGCCCCATGTAACGCGACGACGACTTCTTGGATATCGTAGTGAACGTCCATAACTTCATTGCCCTCGCACTTTGGAAATCCAGCTTGCCGGGTCATGGGGGTAATTGCCTTATGCTCTCCTCACCGCGCCTCGATGTGGGGGTCATTCGACCGCGCTCACCTGATGGGGGCGCCACCACAACCACTCGGCAAAACTGGTTTTTCTTTTGAATAAAGCCAGTCGGCTCTCCTTTCTCAACTAGTCAAAACGTGTATTACTTGCCTCCGCTAAAGTGAGCTCCCAGCAAGTGGTGACCCAGAACATTTACGTTTATTTTTAAACACTACCCATGGACGACGCTGCGCCTGGTCCTGCTGAGAGAAACGATGCCACGATGATGCCTCCTGTCATCGCCGCCGAGCTTGAGCTTCACAGCTTTCGGCCCCAGAATCCTCGAGTTGAGTTTATGGAAATATAGGCGTGTTTTCAACTCCAGCGCTCCACTTCACAGGCAGAGATACCTTCACGTCATCGCCGTGCTACCATCGGCGATGGCATAGGCAACTTGCTGGCTGTACGCCTTGAGCCACAACATACGACGACTTGAAACGTACGGTTCTCCAGCACCTCGAGCGATCGCAAAAGAGTAGGCTGCAACAGATGCCCTCTGAGAAACTCGGCGACCAATGACCGTCACAACTAGTTTACCGTTTGCGTCAGTCGCTGGGTTCTCACTCCGCAAACAAGAGCCAGTTTTCAATCTTGCTCGAGTTGTTCCTACGACGCCTCCCACATTCCATACGCATGGTTCTGGCAGGTTCTGACGAGACGACTCTAGATCGGCTAGCTGCACTCGCTGACCGCATATGGGACTGCTCGTGTGCGGCGCAGCCAGCTATCGCCACTGCGTGAGTCCCAAAGCCAGGAGACCGACTCTCACGCCTTACCAATCTACTGGAGAAGCGGAGGACCGGCCAGTCGTTAACGGCGGCATGCGACATCGGCCCTCGCGCAAGCCGCCTATTTTTTGTAGTCTACTGCATCTCCGGCACCCGCCTCCTTGTCGACAACGGAGCCGAGCTGTCTATCGTTCCCGCCACGGGCACAGACCGCCAACGCAGCAAGTGCACACCCATGCTCCACGCAGTGAACGGTGTCATTGCGTCGTAGGGGTTCCGGTTAATAACGCTAGTCATCGGACTGGGGCGCTCGCACAGATGGTTGCTTGTGATCGCCGACATCAGCTTTGCCAAACTGGGAGCGGACATCTTCAGCCATTTCAACATAGATGTGAGTGTTCGCGATCAGCTTATAGAGGATAACGTCACATCCCTCGATGTACTTGGTCCGCAGTCCAAACTCGCCTCATCTGGAATCTGCACGTTTCGGCTGCTCTCAACGTACAAGATACTTGCCGAGTCCCGTAACTCGCGAAGCCTCCAAACCATGCGCTGCTCGCGAAACACAAGATGAACTCATCGTGGTTGCTCACTAGCTATTGTGTTGGGCTGCTGAGCACGAGGTCGCGGGATCGAATCCTGGTCACGGCGGCCGCATTGCAATGGGGCGAAATGCGAGAACACCCGTTAAAATTAAATTCTGGGGTTTTACGTGTCAAAACTACTTTCTGATTATGAGGCACGCCATAGTAGAGGACTCCAGAAATTTCGACCACCTGGGAACCCTTAACGTGAACCTAAATCTAAGTGCACGGGTGTTTTCGCATTTCGCCCCCATCGAAATGCGGCCGCCATGGCCGGGATTCGATCCCGCGACCTCGTGCTTAGCAGCCCAATACAATAGCCACTGGGTAACATTGGTGGGGAGAAAACACCCGTGTACTTAGATTTAGGTGCATGTTAAAGAACCCCAGGTGGTCGAAATTTCCGGAGTCCTCCACTACGGCGTGCCTCATAATCAGAAAGGGGTTTTGGCACGTAAAATCCCATGATTTAATTTTTTTAACACAAGGTGAAACATCATATGAGGACCGCCGGCCCAGCTGCCTCCGCGCGGCCACTGAGGCTCGCCGAACGGAGGTTGGAAGTCACCCGCCATTTGTTCGAACACATGCTTTAGTTGGGCGTTATTCGTTTTTTCAACATTAATTGGTCTTCACCTCTCCATCTGTTTACAAAGCAGGTCAGTGGCGACTGGCGGCTTTGTGGTGCTTACAGAGCTTTGAAGAGCTGTACAGGATCAATATCCCCTTCCACACATACATAATTTCGCGGCTCCTCTCGCAGGAATCAATACATACAACAATATCGATTTGATGAGCGCGTACCACCAAATTCCTGTCGAAATCAGTGACATTCCAAAGACAGCAATCCCAACTCCATTTGGCGTATTTGAGTTTGTCGGCATGCCTTACGGTTTGAAGAATGCGGCGTGAACTTTTCAGAGGTTCATAGACGACGTTACACGCGGACTCCCGTTCATTTTCGCCTACCTTGACCGCATTCTCGTTGCTAGTCGCACAGACGAAGAGCGCAACGAGCACCTTCGCCTTCTGTTTGAGTGACTGGATGAGCCCGGCCTGGTCCTAAACGCACCAAAAATGCATTTTTGGTGTTGAAGCGCTGTATTTTCTCGGCTGTCGCATTTCGCGCAAGGGCATCGAGCAGCTTGAATCGCGGGTGCGCGCAATCGATTACTACTTCTCTCCGACCTCCTTACGAAAGTTGTGCGAGTGTCTGGGGCTCATAAAGTTTGACAGGCACCTATGCAAGTTCATCAGCCGCTTACCGACTTGCTGTTTCGCGACTCAAAAAGAAAACGTCTACCTTCCCCTAGTCCTCGGAGCACGAACACTCCTTGGAGGAAACCAAAACGTGCTTGGCGAGAGCCATGTTGTTGATCCATGGCTTTCCCGACGCACCAACTCGCGTTATGGCAGACGCGTTGACTACGGCCATGGGTTCTGTAATGAAGCAGCATGATGGAACAGACTCGAGGACGCTGGGCTTCTTCTCAAAGCACCTGATACCTACAAAACTCGCTAAAGCACTGTCGAGAGGGAGGCATTTGCTATCTATTGCGCTCTCAAGCACTTCCGTTTTTTTTGAAGCGTATAGATGTTACGTTCGTACCAACCACAAGATGTTAACCTTTTTTTTCAAGAGCAGTTCCTCGTACTCAGAACGTGAGCTTCGGCAAGTTTCGTTTACGTGCGAATTGTTTACTTACATCAGCCATATCTCTGGGACCGAAAATCAAGCAGCTGACGCGCTGTTGCGGATGGGTGCTGTGCCTTCTGGCCCTGTGCCTTTCCAAGCTCTAGCCTCCATCCAGCAAAACGACCCCGAGGTGCGCCAATTGCAGGAAAAAAGGCTCATTGCCCCAGCTTGCGGGGTTGCCGCTTCCCTGCACGACAACATTGTTCTCATGCGACACATCGCAGGCAGCACCTCGCCCTCGGGCCCCTTAAGTTTCGGAGGCCTATATTCGATTGCGAGTACGGGATAAACCATCCCCGCATTATCGAGGCACGGAGGCTTATCACAGATCGCTTCGCGAGGCCATGGATCAGCAAAGATGTTTGAAGATGGGCCAGAAGCTTCCAAGCCTATCAAGCCGTGAAAGGGACCGACCCATGCCTTCCGTGGCGAAGCCGTTTCGACCACCAGACAGCCATTTCGATCACGCGCATTTAAACTTGCTGGGGCCCCTTCCGCACTGCGAAGGTTTCTGGTACCTCGTCACGTGTGTTGACCGGTACTCATGGTGGCCTGAGATGACGCCTCTTCAAGACATCATGGCCGAAACAATGGCGGAAGCTTGTGTTGCTACGTGGGTTTCGCGGTACAGTTGCCCTTTGCGAATAACTACTGACCGAGACCAACAACTGCAAATCTCGCTTTTTTTCTGCCTTGGCGATAGTGCTCGACACACGCCTTAACAATAGCACGACTTATAACCAATGAAGCAACGGCATGGTCGGGCGTTCATTGACCGCCACACTCGACAGACAGCACTCGGTGGAACGCCCCCAGTAGTACTAGTACTCCTAGTACTACTGGGTCTGCGAACAACAATGAAGGATGAACTCGGAGTTTGCGCAGTCGAGATACTCTGTTGGTCAGCAGTTCGTGTGACAAGCCCGTTTTTAGGCACTGGCCGCATGGTACTTAGTGAGGCTACATTCCTGGCTCGACCAGCTTCGACCAACACCCCCACGTATCGACTGCGCGTATCTTCTGTTCACTTTCTTGAGAATGGACACAACCACGCCCGTCTTCCTGCGGCGCAACTCTGTCAAGCCACCATTGACTCCTTCCTATGAAGACCCCTTTCGTGTGGTTTAGCGTTTAAAAAAACATTCACGTTCGCGGCAAAGAAGAGACAGCCTCGTGCGACCGCTTGAAACCAGCCTGTCTTGAACACTAGCTCCTCATTCTTTCTGTCATTCACACCTAAGCCTCCGCCATTCTAGTACTGAGTATCCGTCACTTCCTTGTCCCTGCTGCTTGGAAATCCAGTTTCCCGTGCCATGGATGCCATTGCCCCCTGCCCGCGCGATGGGGGCGCCACCACAACCACTTGGCAAACCTAATTTTCCATTTGAGCAAAGCTAGTCGACTGCCCATCCTCAACCTGTAAAAACGTGTGTTGCTTGCCTCGGTTAAATAGAGCTCGCAACAATATCAAATTCTTATGAAGCATCGTGAGACGTTATAATTAGAGTTCACGGGCTCGTGCGACATTAGTAATTGCACCTCTCTGTCATCTTTTTGAAGGCGTATTCTCTTTTTCCTTTCCTCCCGCGAGGATCCTTGCGCCAGCAGAGGTAAGACTTTTGGGTACGGAGTGGAATAAACGCGTTGGATTCGAGGGGAATGCGTGCATCGGGCAGTGAGCACCCTCAGATGCAATCGAAGGCCACTCTAGCTGGCAGTTGCAAAGACTCAAGGGCGGCTCTAGTGAATGTTTCTATGGAAGCACCTTGAGACAAGGCTTCCGGAAGTGCTTTAGCTAAAGCAGTGCTCAGTGTATTTCTATTATGCCACATAAGTGAACAGCGATAAATCCGAACAAAAGCATATAGCCTGATTAGTAGTCAGCTATCCTCTCCGTCTCGAACGGCGTGACATGAGTACGCCCTTACAGTAATTTTGTAGTTCAACGCCGGTAATTGCACAGCACCTGCACAACACCTGCACAACATCTGCAGGCTTGCAGTGACGCCTGTCAGCGGCGAAAGGTGCCGAGAGTGGGTGGCGCTTTACTAATCCAGGTACAACCAAATTTGTAAGGCCCACTAAGCTTAAACAAGACACTCCCTCACCAGAACAGGAATTGGCCTCGCTGGTGCACTATCAGGCCACTCCCTCCCAAATGACTCAGTCAGTTACCCAATGGCCCTCAGTCCCCAGCAGCTGCAGAGCGCCTGACCAAGGCGGCGGTCAGGCCTGTAACGTAGCAGAGGGTGCTAAGAATCTCTGGGTCCGCGAACCCTCTCGAGTGGGGCTACCTTAGCAGGATTCTTTGAGGAACTATCAGGCATTGTTTGGGATATCATCGGCCTTAGTGAGATTAGAACTGGTGAGGCTTATACATTGCTCAATAACGGACATGTCCTCTGCTATAGAGGTCTCCTAGATAAGAAGCAATAGAGGGTAGGATCCTTAATCCATAAGGCAATTTCGGGCAACATTGATAAATGTTGTAATTGATAAAAAAAAAAAGGTAGGTTCAATTGTAAGCAACCTAAAAGATGTATAGATTGAAGGTAGTACAAGCCTACGCTCCAACATCTAGTCACGATGATGAGAAAGTATATCACTTTTACGAAGATATAGAATTAGCGATGAGAAAAATGTACTCACTATACTGTAGTGATGGGTGACTTCAATGCAAAAGTGGGGAAGAAGCAGGCTGGTGAACAAGCAATTGGCAACTACGGCGTCAATTCTAGGAACGATAGAGGAGAGATGCTGGTAGAATTCACAGAAAGGAATAAGCTTCGAATAATGTGAAATTTTTCAGGAAGCGTAGCAACAGAAAGTGGACCTGGAAAAGCCCTAATGGTGAAACAAGAAAGGAAATTGACTTCATACCTCCTGCTGACCCCAGCATAGTGCAGGATGTAGAAGCGATAGGTAGGGTGAAGTGCAGTGATCATAGGCTAGTGGGGGCTAGGATTTCTCCTCGGCAGGCTGCGGTCAAATCAGCAGCAAATTACTTAAAGACACTATTTCCCTGTCAAGCGCAATACTTAGGTTACCTTTCCAACAATCAATCAGTGCTGGTGAAGTACCTCACGATTATCACAAGTAAATTATGTGCTTTTTAATAAAAGAATATACTCGTATGGGGGGGGGGGTGCCTAAAGTTGTGCCCAAAGTAACTGATATCAATGCTTCTATGTTTTTTTGTCTATTTAATAAGTAAAGAAAATATCACACGAACTTTAGAACTATATCAGTTCGAAACCAGCAAAGCAGTGCATGCCGCTTATATGAAAAATGTAAAGGTCATGAAATGAGCAACTTGAGGAAAAACATGTTAAAGAAACTTCGTCGTTCAAGAACTTTGTTTGCAATCTTGTACACATGGAACGGACAGTGAAAAATATAAATGACGCTGTCATTTGTTCCAATGTATTACGCAGGAGCAGCTGTCACCGGTCGTGTATCGTGAGTAGTAGTAGTAGTAGTAGTAGTAGCAGAAGTAAACGACTTTATTGGGGTCCTGAGGAGCTAAGCGTGGGCCTGCAGGTCCCTACCCAGCCATTGGCTAGTGCCATATCGGAACAGAGAGGCCATGCCTCTCCGCTCATTCACGGGCCCTCTGGACAGTGAGGAGCTGGACGTCTTGTTTCGGGTCTGTGATGGCCTTCGTCCAGTCTTCTTCTCGGACAAAATCCTGTAACACAGGGCACTGTCAGAGCATGTGATTTAATGAGCTAAATTCACTGCCACAATCTTCGCAGAGTGGATCAATGTCCGGGTGGAGCATGTTCAGAAAGCCCCTAGAGGGGTAGGACCCCGTATGGAGCATGCGGAGCGTGCTAGCTTGTGGTCTGTTGAGCTTATGATGGGGGAAAGGAAAACTCTGCCTATTCCCTCTGTAATGAGACGGGATTTCATGAAAAGTAACTAGTGAATCACTGTGGACGAGCTCTCCCGAACTCACCCGACACACCATCCTGTCGCGGCATACGAAACCTCGCGCACGGTCGTGGGCTATCTCATTGGGGTTCAGGTGACCCTGTAATACGTCTGGTCCCATGTGAGCTGGGAACCAGACTATGTGGTGAACAATGTCACAGGGGTATTTGCTGTTCAGAATCCTGGCTGCTTCTTTGGCTATCAATCCCGATGCGAACGCTCTAATGGCTGCTCGGCAGTCCGTGTACACCATAGTGCGTTTTGAGTCAAGCAATGCGCGAGCTATAGCAGCCTGTTCTGCTACATCAACCGAGGAGGTCTTCAGCGAGGCTGCCGAGGGGAGTTCTCCCCTGTCATTGGCTATGGATACAGAGAACTTGTTGGCGCTGGCGTGTCTCGCCGCGTCAACAAAGATCTCCGTTCCGGATATGTTCTTTAAGAAAGTTCTAGCCCTCGCCAACCTTCAACCTTTATTGTGTTGGGGGTGGACTTTTCTTGGAAAAGGGTCTACAATAAAGGAGTTCCTTGTTTGAATATCAAGTTGCGTGGTATTTCCATGATTAAAGCTAGGACAGAGGCCTGCCCCATCCAGCAGTCTTTTGCCTGCTTTGGACTTTGATAATCTAATAATCTGTGCTGATCTTTGTGCTTCCATTAATTTGGAAGTTGTGTTGTGTAATCCCAATGTCATGAGTTTCTCTGTCCTAGCCATGACTGGCACGCCGATCACCCTTTTGATACTCTTGCGCATAAGCGTGTCGAATTTATCCATGTCCATTTTCGTCCAGTTGAGGGCCGCGACTATGTAAATGACATGGCTGATGAGGAAAGCATGGTGAGCCCTAAGGAGTATATCCTCGCCTATGCCGCCTTTCTTGTTGGACACCCTCATATATAATCTAATAATGTTCTCAGTTTTCGTGGTGAGTTGGGCTGTAGTCTTAGCGTTGCAGCCTTTTGAGTATATTGAAAGCCCTAGTATTTTGATAGAGTCCACTCTCGGGATGGTGTGCCCATCTCTGCTACGAACGCTAATGGGCACTTGATCGAGTGGGGCGAGTCCCCTAGCACCTCGTCTAGCCTGTCTGTACAGCCGGAGTTCCTACTTTCCAGGCGAGAGTGCCAGTCCCGTACCTTCCAAGAAAGACTCTGTAACATCCAGAGCCTCCTGTAGAGCCTGTTCGACCGTAGCCTCCGATCCTCAAGGACACCAGATTGTAATATCATCAGCATATAATGCGTGACCTACGTAAGGAATTGCTGCAAGGCTTTCCGACAACTTGCGCATTGCTATAATAAACAGAAGGGCTGAGATAACTGCCACTTGGGGAGTACCCCTTCTTCCGAGTGTGAAATATTCCGAGACTGATTGCCTCAACTTTATGGCCGTCGTCCTGCTCTCGTGAGTAGTTGCACCGAAATTATAGTCGCAACAATGATCACATGTAAAAGCAGGAGTTCTGCAAAATATACGATGGCGAGTCGAATTAAAGTGAGCCAATGCGAATATACGACAAACGAGGTACTTTATTTAAGAGTTGTCTCCATGAGCATTTGCACATTTGTTCCATTGACTAACGAGTCGCTTGATTCCAGTATTGGGACTCATTGTGTTGCTGCTTCAAAAAGTCTGCAAGTGACTCTTTCACGGCATCGTCCGACACAAATCTGGTTCCCTTGAGCGGTTTTTCCAGTTGCCCCAGAATGTGGGAGTCGCAAGGTGACAGGTCTAAGCTGTATGGCGGATGTTGCAGCGCTTCCTACTTGAACATTGCCAGTTTTATATTAACCACATCTGCGACGTGGGGACGGGAATTGTCGTAGAAAAAGATGACCTCATTCGTCAATTTTCCACGTCCTTTGTTCTTGATTGCGACACGCAGCCGATCCGGGGTTTCACGATATCGGAAACAATTGATAGTCTCTCAAGATTTAGCAAATTCTATCAGTAATGGCCCCTGACGATAAAAAAAAAGATCAACACTTTTCCGGCGGGAACAACGGCCTTTGCTTTCTTGTGGGTTGGTGAATACGAATGTTTCCACTCTAAGCTTTGCCGTTGTATTTCAGGCTCGTAGTAGTGGCACCATGGTTCGTCCCTGACTACAATTGAGGACAAGAAGTCGTCAAACTCACCGTGATACCGGATCAGATGAGTCAAAGCAGCGTCGAACTCCTCCGTCTTCTTGCGGGGGTTCAAAATATCAGGCATCCATTGCGCACACAAGAGCCGATAACCGAGATGATCATGAATTATGGCGTGAAACGAACCGTGACTGATATTCACACGCTCTGCAAGTTCATCGATGCTTATCCTCTGTACTTGTCTCATCAGCTATCAACCTTTGCACTTTTGTTGGGGGTGACTGCAGGGTGGCTTTGGCCCCAGTCTCGGATCGTCTTTGTAACATTCACGTCCTTCTTTGGGCCGTTTGTTCCAACACTTCACAGTGGCCAATGAAATGCACTGTTCAACATATACGGCAGCCATACGACGACTAATTTATTTTAAGGAAACACCTACAGCTGTCAAAAACGTCACGGTATCACGCTGCTCACCTTCTAGAGCGTCCATTACATCACGCAACCATGTTGAACCCAGTGTATGCGAGCATTAAAGAACATTTATCCTCCCACCTGCGTGTCACTTTTGTAAATGCGAGATGCCTGTGTGCTACGCGCATGGCTCGCAGAAAATGAACCAAACCATTATTGCGCGGGGTGGGTTGGTTCACTATCATTTGACTCGCGCTCGTACATTAAAAAGGCGAAGATACAATGGAATATACAAATGCGAAGATACAGCTTGATAAAGGGCAAAAAAGTGCCACTGGAAACAAAGTTCACTGCATGTACACACAAAACCCCGCAACAAGATATTTAAATATACGTATAAGTCTCCAACAAATCTACGTATCTAAAAAAAATTCACTTTATATAATGCGTCAAACAAGGCAAATAAACATGTTGCACTATCACAGATTCACAGAATCCTAGATCCCGCCCCCATTCCATCCTTTCCTCGCGATGTATCACGCGCGACGGAAGGCGGCACGCTTCCTCGCCGCTTTTCTGCTTTGCGCACAAAAGACTGGGCCGCCAACGTTCGCTCACCCATGCCACCCCCCCCCCCCCCCCCTACCCTATGACTCGCACTATTTTGGAGGGCCCTCCCCAGTCTTTGACTATGGGACCTCCCAGAGTTACTTTCTCTGTAAAAAATATCAATCGTATAAATAAACTGGAACTTAAACATACTGCATGCGGCGCGCGGTCACGATGTTATCACCCTTGGAGCTTATACGGAACATGAGGACGACGGGGACGGCAGGAATGTGCCTGGAGTTCCATATAATTGGTATCGCAATAATATAGCAAAAGTGTCCAGAAACTTAAGCGTCCCGCGGCCCATTACTTTGCGCAAAAGAAGTAACAAAGTCGAACTTTCACCATGCGACAATTTGCTGCGCCGCGACCATGTCTTTTTGTCTTTTGTGCGGCGGGAACACGTAATTGAAAAAAAGAACGCAAAGGAAAGCATGTTGGCCACAATCAAATGCCAACTTTGGGCACCTCGTGTGGCTACCGAAGGAATATCGAAGAAATTGGGAGACGCTTGGTCCACCGAGAACCATACGCATACTGCTCTGTATACTACACCGGCGAGACAAGACTTTCCAGAGAGGTTGAGGTCAAGCGAACACGGTGCAATCCGTCGAGTCGGCACAATGATGGTGGCGAGCGACCATTGCTTATTTTCCTCTTCTACTCGCCTGAAAGCGCCCAAACTCTGCCAGGCGAAAATCCACTCGGCCAGAGAAAATCGAACGCACACCCATGTCCGCCGCGCGGGGGTCTAGACAGCACCAGGAAAACGCATGTGCTCTGGCTGGCTCTGCAGCACGGAGTTAGGCTAGCGAGAACAAAAAAAGAAAAATTGGAAAGGCTCAATGTGTCCTCGCGAATAAAAGTGAAAATAGAAAAAATAAATAAAGTAGTTACCTTTACTGGCTTTACTGTCTTGACATGGATGCTTTGGCGTAAGTGAAAAAGAATGTTGATATTTTTGTGACATCACGGCAGAAATGAACCACCACAACGCTTCGTTTCATCGGCCCTTGCTGCGTGATTTGTCAACTTGTCTTATAGTGTGTCGATTTGGCTTGTCTCGTGTGTTCCGATGTACGACGTTAGAAAAATGAATGCTCCTTTGGCATCAAATGTTTATAACAATATTAAACCCACAAAGTTGCGCAATTGAAGATCTCAAGCACAACTTTGGAAATGCCAATACACCTTTCGCACCAAAAGTATATGAGAACTTTATACCCATGTTTTGGAATTAGCATCCATGCGCTCCGTAGAATCCGCGGCCTCCGCGAGATGCCTCGGCGAGCCCGTTTTCCATCAACACGCCCTTGAAACTTTGTGCTCAGATGGGGCTGCTTGCGTTATGTGACTCCCGGTGCATGATCGTTGCCGCGAAATCCAGCCCTAGTTCGCAATGTTCGCGTTGAAATGTTTTTACTGGCGTGAAAAAGACATTCTAGACAAAATCCAGCGTGATTTCCGGCGCCGGGGGTTGCTTTGGTCGGCGGTGCATGGACAGCACGAAAAAATTTCGGGGGGCTTATACCCATAAGCCCCCCCCGAAACCCATATATGCGTTTGTGTGTGGGTGTTTGTGTGTTTGTAAGTGCATGAATGTGAAAGCATTGCAAAGTCTCCCCGACTGCGCCTCGGCCTAGTTCGCGTACTTGCGTAGAAGTTCAAGTGAACCGGGTGCAGCTATTGTCCGAGAAAAGAAATGCCTGCGGCGAACGTTACACACTAAGGTACTAAGGCGAGCTTTCTGCTTGTCTTTTATTCTATGCCCCACGCGGCCGGCGCTGTCGCTGTGATGTTGATGATGATTATTCGTATTTATTGGCACCTCCTTTGAAATGGGTGGTCAGAAATCGCCACCTGGCCTGCTTGATTTACTCAGGTATGCTATCAATGCTTTTCCTTCTATCATCCTTGTATACATCTCTTCATTCTTCACTATCTACCTTGTGGCGCTGCCTAAGCCTGCAATGGTTCTAGTCGTATCAGTCCCTTCCCTGCTTTTCTTGCATTAATACTCCAAAACTTTCTTGATTGATACTCCTGAAAGCTTGGTCAAATGCAAAGACTGTCAGTACCCATATCATGTACAAGGCTGCTCCGGAGTTTCTGAGTCGGGTAAACCATTGAGTGCTCGTTCTCGTAAAGCGTTCCTCTGTCCTACATGTAAAACGGGGACTTCTCGTAGCGGAAAAATGCCCCCCACAGCCCAGGCTCCTGCTTTTGACATGGCCTCTGCTTTTCTAGAGCTGAATAAAAAACTAGACAGTCTAATGCCGCTGAAAGATAAGGTCGATAACATTGAACAGTCCGTTCAGACGATGTCTGACCATTTCGATGAAATCATCAAGCGTCTTGATAATCATGAAAAAGAAATTACGCACCTGCGAAAAAGAGGGGCACGGGTCGAGAATACGCGATGCGATGAACAACTCTCTCAGCTTAACACCGATTTGGACGAGTTGGAATTCCGAAGCAGGAAAAAGAACATAGAAATTCATGGTGTTGCTAAATCTGAGATTGAGAACCTCCTAGCGAAAGTGAACGAAGTGGCTAAGCAAATCAGTGTTGCAGAAATTAATGAGAGTGACATTGAGGCCTGCCACCACCTTCACGCAAAAGCGAACAAGATACCACCCATTATTGTGCGGTTTCAACGACAAGCACAAAGAGACCAATGGCTTCAAAACAGAAAGTCTTTGGCGGGGGACGGAAAAAACACCTACCTATGTGAGAACCTGACTCGAAGAACTAAATTGTTACTTCTGCAAACAAAACATTGGGCCAAGAAAAACAATTGCCGGTTTGTTTGGTGCTCAAACGGCAAGGTGCTTGTTCGCCAAAAGGAAGGTGATTCTGCTCAAATAATTCGAGATGAGAGTGACCTTGTGGACGCAACATCATAAACAGGTTCCATTTATGTCTGTTGCACTTAATACCCCTACAGCCTGATGACACCAAATGCATATCCTCTCCCATGCGAAATCAGTAACAGTGTTAGCTTCGAATTGAAAAGCCCGTCAGTACTTAAATGCTTTCACCTTAACGCTAGGTCAGTTAGGAATAAGGTAGATGAATTTTCTATTTTGTTAGACAGCTTCAGTTTCCCTTTTGATGTTATTATGATCTCTGAGACTTGGCTGACCGACAGTGACACCTTTGAATTGCCATCATTTTCAACTTTTTCCTTGAATCGAAAAACCTCCCGTAGAGGCGGTGTATGCATACTTGTTAATGACCATTTTAAGTGTGAAATTTTGAACGAATTCAGCTACCTGAAGGATGATGTTGAAATCCTTTCAGTTATATCAGGAAACATTGTAATGTCCGTGGTCTACAGGCCGCCGTCTGGTAACATGGACTCATTTCTTGAAATCATGGAATCTTATCTAAGCTTGGCAAAGAGCAACAAGTACGACGTGATCATCGGTGGCGACTTCAACATAGATATGTTATGTACAACCGTGAACAGCGTGAATTTTGATGTGTTACTTAGATGTTACTGTGTCACAAATATGATAACCACAGCAACCCGCATAACCCCTACTTCCCAAACTTGTATGGATCTATTTTTAACAAATATTAATTCTCCACTCATTCACTCAGGAGTTTCATGCTGTGATATAAGCGATCACATGGGCATATATTTATTTTGCCAGAAGGAGGTCTTGAAACGCTACCTTGGTATAAAAGCTATGTACGAATGTATAACGGAAGGTTCCCTAGAAAGCTTTCGCACGGACCTTCTAGGTGTAGACTTTTCTGACATATATAGCGAAGCTAGGGCGGACAGCGCTTATGACTTATTCCTCGACGCCTTCACTCATGTCTATAACAAGCATTTCGTTGCAAAATTAAAGAGGCTACCTAAAACAATAATAAAACCGTGGATATCACGTGAACTCTACACGCGTATTAAAGAAAAGCACAAATTATATCAACTATTTATTGATACAAAAGATACTCTTGTTCTTGAGCGCTTTAAGAAATGCAGAAATAAATTAAATTCTTACATACGACAGGCAAAGCTCAGACATTACGAAAACTACTTTGCAGCTGCATTAAATCGTCCTGATAAGATCTGGCGTAAAATCCGGTCACTCGACTCTGGCATCTCGCAGGTTACAACTCCAGATAAAATTACAAGCGATGGCATAGAATACTCAGGTATTCTCTTGCAGAAAAATTTAACAACTTTTTTACGGCCGCACCGAAGTCCTCAGTAGACACAACTCACGTAACTATTGATAGATGTCCCTCGTCTTTGTTTCTAGAACCTGTCTCTACAAGTGAAATTTTGTCTACGTTCAGAGGCCTAAAGAACAGTACATCGTGTGATGCAGAAAATATACAGATACGTCCAGTTAAGCACGTCATTGATATCATTGCTGCGCCATTGGAGCACATATACAACTTATGCTTAGAAACGGCCACTTTTCCCCCGAGATTGCAGATTGCTAGAGTAGCAGTCATATATAAAAAAGGTAGCAAAAATGACTTTGGGAACTATAGACCAATCAGTAGTCTGCCCGTCTTCTCAAAAGTGTTCGAGAAGCTCACTCTTAAGCGAGTTGAAAGTTTTTTAAATAAACACAGTACACTTTCTGACAACCATTATGGCTTCAGAAAGAACCGATCGACGGAACTTGCTCTTTTACACCAGAAGGAATATATCCTAAGGAACTTTGAACATAGGAACCTCGTCTTGGGAATTTTCTTAGATTACAGCAAAGCCTTTGATTGCATAAATCATAGCATCTTGTTTCAGAAGCTTGAATGTTATGGAATTAGAGGCGCAGCATTACTCTTAATTAAATCTTACCTATCGCACAGAAGACAGTATGTCCAGATAAATGAATATAAGTCAACTTTACGAACAGTTTCGTGCGGGGTACCCCAAGGGAGTATCTTAGGACCATTGCTTTTTAACCTGTACATTAATGATATCGTCAGTGTGGATACTAATGTTCGTTTCATAATCTACGCCGATGATACTAGTTTGTTTTTATCTGACGATAGCAGTAGTAAGCTAAGGACAAATGCAAATGTGCTCCTGGAAAAAATACATGTATGGTCCGATAAAAATCTTTTGTCTGTCAATACTGCAAAGTCAAAGGCAGTACTTTTCCGTCCCAAAAATAAAGAAATGCGGTGATTTCGGTGAGTTATTTTATAACAGAGACCAGATTGAGTTAGTAAGGTCATTCAAATCACTTGGCGTAACATTCACCGAAAACATGCTGTGGGACGACCACATAGACGATGTAGCATTAAAGGCATCTAGAGCCATAGGATTTATAACGCGTTCAAAAATTATCTCCCACAAAAGGTAAAGCTCTCTCTATATCATGCACTATTTCGCTCACATCTAAACTACTGCTCATTAGTATGGGGTACTGCTACACAAACCGGTCTCGAAAAGCGGGCCCTCAGATTAGTTCATAACCTGCCAGTAGACACTCAACAAAAAACTTATTTTTCAAGAACAAGATCATTAACGTTTTCAGCCTCTATGCCTATAGACTACTACGCACCTACAAACTAGAACAAAGAAGATGCATAAGTAATATATCTGACTTAGCCCCGATTGAATTATTTCATTGCACATATCCACGCCGGCATAAACCACACTGGGTATTACCAAAAGTAAGAACAAACTATGGGCGCCAAATGGTAGCATTTCAACTTCCATCCTTACTTAACAAATTAATTGATGAAAATATTGACTTGGGAAATATTAGCTCCTCTAACCTTCGCAACTACTTTCTCATTAACGCGTCCCTTTGATTGTACAACATTTAGACATCTGTGAACGTTTTTATGTCTAATTGTGTTAGCGCATTTTTGGTTGCTGTTCTTTCGCTGTTTCGTAAGCGTTTTTGCTCTGAGTTGCTGTACTTGTATTTCTTTTGAATCGATTTATATTTTTTTCACACACACAGGTGATTGTGTATTTTGCATACTTGTTTTTATACTAATGCTTTCTTTGACTTTGTATTTGCTGTCGTGACAGAGGTGCCGTCGCATGCCACTGCTCACCTGCTGTACGGGGGGTGGGAACTTAGTCAGGCGTCAATCGCTTTTATTCCCATCCCCTCCATCAATGTAATGGTGATGGAAATAAATCATTATTATTATTATTATTATTATTATTATCTCGACTGGTGACCGCTGGATACTTCCACCTGCTTTAAATCCAAGCCATTCCACAAGTTGTCCGTTACGTACTCGTTTCACTGGGTGAATCCACTGGCATTCCATTAGGATTTGCTGAGTGGTCTCCGGATATTTGGTGCATCATCTAATTGCGAATATTTGCTCCGATATGTTTTTGTGCTTAGCCAACCAGCTTGACCCTCAAATAGCAAGCATGCACGGAGGTGATCTTCCTCCCTTGGTTCTTCAAGAAACACAGCGCTCTCGTGGCGCACACTTGCTGTTTATCCACTCTTACCACATGATTTTTTGTATTGTCTGCGGGACGTCGCCCAATGTTCCGCTTCTTGAGCCATGTAATGCTTTCGCATATTTAAATTTCAGGGCGGTGTTTCTAAATTAAACTATAGAATTTAGTGCGGTAGCAAAATATGTGTATAAAGAACAAGGTTATTCTCAAACTACTGCAGTTCGATAATAAATACTCTTTTTTTGAAGCACAATCTTAAACGCTCATTTTTCTTGATAAAAAAGAAATAAATTAGAAAATTGCTTTCTAATTTCACTAAAGGTTCTTTTGAAGCTTGCGTGACCGGCTTTGCATCTTGCAAAGTGCGCATCCATGTATCACTTACGGGCTCCTCAGCGGGAAATAGTTTTCTAACATGGAATGAATGACGTATTCTTCCTACTTACGTGTTTCCGTCGGCTACATACTCGTAAACGAAATGATATTCGTATTCGTCGTAGGAATTTCGTTCTTTTTGCTTAAGGTCAACTGTATAATAGTAATCACATGAGACTGCCTTTCCCTTCACAGTGTGTCTATAGTTTGCTGAGTATATCCAGATATTTTGAGCAGTGTCCAACATCTGGGAAAAGTAAATCTCTGATATATCTAAAATATATAAACCCTAATTCTTATCTCGAGGGTACATAGGCAGAAAAAACATGTTATGTTATATAAATATGGGACAAACTTAAGCAATGCGGAATGCTAGAACAATGGTTGGTTAAAAAATAACGTACAGCGCGAAGGACAAGGACTGCGAAGACGACATACACAGCGCTGTGCATAAACAACGCTGTGTATGTCGTCTTCGCAGTCCTTGTCCTTCGCGCTGTACGTTATTTTTGCTCATGAATTACCAACTAGCTCAAGCAACCACCCTAATAGTTGGTTGGAACCGCAACCTTTGGGTATAATTATTCGAAGAGTGAATGAAACAGAACATAATGTTCCCTCGATTAGCTAGCAGACAGCAGTAATGCTATTAATTGAGAATGTGTGTATTCTTAATAAGAAGACGAAAAGATAGCAATAGAGAAAGTTATGAATTAAACGGCGTTCCCGTAATGGCCTAAAAAATTTGCTCTCAAAATTTTTTTGGGGGGGCCATTACCCGAACCTAGAAAGTTCGGACTCATACGTAGCGCGTAATCAACTCACACAGCAACTATGTTTGATCACTCACGCAAAATTTACACACAGTAAAACAACGTAGATAATTCTGACCTATGGAAACGATTGGTGAGCAGCAAAAATTTTAGAAATCTACAAAAGGCTATAGGGTGAGGCAAAAGTGAAAAGATGCCCCGATATCCTAATATCCGACATAGGTCATAATCGGAAGCTTACAAGCTTTAACAGTCTGCTCTAACAGAGCCGCCCATCAGCAATTCTCAATCATGCTATTTATTTCAAAATGTAAGGCTAACCAGGTCAACGCCACAAATGTGCCCGCTTGTCAAGGTGATTCAGTCTCTGTTTAGTGATGGTATGGTATAGAAGAGTAGCAGAGTAGTACCTTGACAGAGGGATGGGCAGCGAAATTAGTCTTGTCGCCTACTTGAATATTTCTATAGAAAGGCCACTCAAAACCACCTCCGGCTAATGAGGTTCTTGGTCTGAGTAGGTTGTATCCTGCTACTTGAATGCACAGTAATCCTATGGTTATTCTTAGCATTACGCTCTAATAACGGTATACACCTTTTGTAGGATATATTTCTCTCACTAGAATAATTGTTCTCCGTCTTACCCTTACTTACGTTTGCATCTTTGACGATGGCTGTCGACTTACTCTATCGAGGGCAGATATATTGTCAGGTCAAAGAAGGAAGGGGTAAGCGTACGAATGACCTTTATTATAAGCTCTTTCCGCACCTTACTATAGCTACGAGAGAAAAGACGAGCTTTCTTATTCTCTAAAGAATGTATATGACCTTAAATCTTTTTATATGGACGCTATAAATTTGGTTAGTTTTATACCTTATGCTTTCATAAAGTGATCTACATCGTCCATAACATAAATAATATACCCCGTTTTCTCTGAGTTTAGAAGATAACATGCTTACCCTGAGAAGCGGACGTGTCTCTTCTGAAAAGAAAGAAAATGAAGTCATGGAATAAATACCGCTTATTGAATCATTTTGACGGTCTAATATTGAATAAATGTATGAATGTTATGAATTAGTAGTGGGCCTTCATCAGGTTGCTGTTTGACGGATTATAACTTATATTTATATATTTCAGATGATGTGAATATTTCCCTAGAGCATATATGGAGGTTAGTTATTTGAAGTAAAAGAAGGTGACGAAAGCATGTAAGCAGACCGACACTGTAGCTTATATAGGCGGGATCTGTGATAACTGCATATTCCATTTCTCAACGTTTATACACGCGTTTATGGAGGAAGAAATAAACTTGCTGGAGAATGCAACAACCACACAGTCATTGCGAAATTTGTGGTCCAAGCCACATGACATTTCGGCTTGGTTTCCCTTCTTGTGGGGCAAATAATCACAGATGCTAAAGGAGCTCACTGCTCTCCGAATAGTCTTGGTTGGCCCCATGCAAGGCACAGAAGAACACGCTCTGTTGAAGCATAAGAAATATTTGATAGAGAGGCAGGGTAGAAGCTGTCGAAAAGTTGTTGCGAAAGTTGTCGGCCCTAGAGTGGGTAGAAGAAGCGTTGTAGCATATATTGTGCTGACTAATGGCCACATCTTCTGCTACAAGGGTCATGAAGATAAGAGAGACTAAAGATCAGAATTTTTAATTATTAAGAACAGAGCAGGCAACATTGATGAATTCTACAACATTAATGAAAATATAGCAGGCGTCGTTATAAAGCCACGCAGGAGAGAGAAGAGAAGCAGGAAAGGCAAGAACTTTATTCAGACGCGTGTCTGGTTTGCTATATCCTGCAAAGAGGGAAGGAGATGAGGGATAAAGCGAGTTCGAGAACGCAGAAAACACTGAGGGTACCGCTTCATACAGAGGCGCACATCGACACCGCATTCTACACCACATTGTTATTGGCAGTACCATCTGCTAGGGTTTCATAAAGGGATGTGCGTATTTATGCGAAAGCGTCAAGTAGCTCGTTGAGCGAAAAAACCAGCGTTCGGCGTCTGTAGCAGCGAAACGGCATTTAAATTAGGATTCGAGCGCACCTAAACGAAGCAAAAGGGGCGAAAGGGAAAACATGCGGACGCAGTAGCGTGCCAGCTGTTGCGTGACGGGACAGTGTATCGTCTCGTCGCAATGGAAAGCCATACACAGTTTGCTTGGGTTCATATCGGTTTCCCATTCGCAAGGCACTGATTCATGCTCCTTAAGGGTTGAAGAAAATTTCGGTTCTTCCTCTTCACAATCACTGTCTCTCTCTCCCTCTCTATCGCCGTGACGTCCTCATACTCCATCTCACAAGCTCGTTGTAGCAGCTACACGAAGTCTTAGCCAATTGGAAGGCCGAAAGCGTTCGACATGTGCCCATGCGCGTTGCGTCGTCTGTTCAGTGACTGCTTGCGATCCTGTTACCTGCTCTGTGGGTGGTGGATTGACGAAAACAAATATTTTGATGCCTAACCATAGCTGCGCTTACCTGCATGCGGCAGCATGTATTCGCTTTACCTGTACGCTTTCCTTGCAGTTGCGTTGGCACTTCCATAGCAAGTAGTACGGCCGAACCTCCTCCACAACAGTGAATGAACAACCTGCCCACTCTGACAGCGATACCTGCTCTTGCGTTTTTTCCGTTTCAAAAGCACTCTACGTCTCCACCAGGCAACACATATGATGCTTTCTTGCTCGCCATCATTGACCGCCTTATATCCTTCCCTCCCGATTCATCCTTCCACTTGTTAGTTCTCTGAGATGCTGGACTATACCGCTACAATGGTCCCACCGACGGCCCTGTCCGACTCCTTGTTATTCCCAAAGATCTCTACTCAAACGTTCCCGCTTCAGTTTCCAACTTACCGAACGCCGGTCACCGTAGCGTCTCCCGCACTTACGACCGAATCAGCCGCCACATCTTTTGGTCAGGCACTACCCGCTCCGCCTAAAGATACGTTGGAGCGCGTGAGAAATAGCAGCGCCGAAAACCGGCGTCAACGCACCCGGCCAAGTGCCATGAACATCTCAACGTCTCGTCGGAGCCATTACTTAGCGTTGGCTTGGACTTATTTGGACTTTGCGTCTATCAGCATTTGGCGATAAGTAGGTTGCTGTGTCAACAGAATGCGCCACGTGCTACGCGTTCCCCAGAACGCTTCAAACAAGCTGTGCCACAGATGTAACCTCATTTCTCGTATGGTATGGTATGAATAACATTATTCAGGTCCTGACGAATCAGTCTGGGATTGACGCGGGCCGCTCTCACGTCGGGACAGAGAAGCCGAGCCCCTCTGCCGTCACACGGGCCCTCTGGACAGCCTTGAGTTGGTCCGCCAGCACTTCACTGTGCAGCATCCGCTGCCACCACTGTTCACCTTAAGAACCATCACACCAAGCAGCACCAAAGCATATCTACTAAACCGAGGAAACCGGTACACTTACTACAATAGATTGAAGCCCCGCAGTCCGGATGAATTTTATTCATAGCGACCGGGTTAGGGTACGTTCGTGTCTTCAGAAGCCTTAATGTAACCGCCTGTGGCCTATTTAATTTAGAATGTGGCAGGGGGAATGCCCTGCGCCCTAAGTAATAATGCTTGGTGATCTCGTTGTAGGTTGACAGTTGGTGCCTGAACTCAGCAGCGGGAGATCCAGCCCCTTCAGAGAGTACACGGCAGACTAATCCTCGTGCCTCCCTGTGCGCCACCTCGTTGAGATTACGCGGGGCTCCCTCCATTGTCTCCATGTGCGCCGGGAACTAAGCAACTGTATGCGAAGTGATATCGCTACCCTGCACTAGTCTGTTAGCCGGTTCTGCAACAAGGAGAAGGATCATTTCTCGTAGACGACGTGACAATACAACGTGGAGCTTTACGCCATATATGTGGCAGGACATAGCTTTATGAACTAATCACTGACACCCTGGAGTCCTTCTCAACTAGGCATATACTCACTACGCCTTACCAATTACACAAATAGTTTCACGAAACGTCTGAAGCAAAATGTGGCATACATGCTCGTAAAATATGTTTCGTCCAAGCATACTGATTGGGTTGGGAATTAGCTCTGCGCAATGACACATTTGCAATTTAATCATTCGCGCCATCACACTGCAGATTCCGTTTTATCTGTTCTTCGGCGGAGAACCCATATTGCAAGTGCACACATTCATTCCATCTGCCAATACAGAGGCCAACGAATGTACACTTTACGCCATCACTCAAGCGGCCAACTCACGGAAAATATCCCTCGTTCACCTCCTTACCTTCAAAGAGAACTAATAGCGTTTGTATGATGGGCTGCACAGAGACATACACAAGTGCTAAGACAGCACACGCCTGGTTCTGTGGTACTGCTATGGCCCTTGGCGCTTCACGTCGGATTGTTAGAAACGCTCCTCTGATGGCATGCAGTTCTATACCGAGTGATGTGTATCATGACTTAAGTTGCGTACGAATTGGTCGCTGTCGCTGCCACTGCTATATCTTCCTCGCAGTCCTGTGACGTTGTGCATGTCTCACGCCTCAAGCCTAACTACTCACCTGTTAAAATCAATATTTATTATCACCAGGACGGCGTATGGCGCTGTAGATAATGCTATAGGCACACTGCCGCATTCCCGACGACAATGCGCTTGGGCACCCGGACGAAGATAAACTGCCCCTTAGGCTCGAGCTATCGTTCGAACTAGACAGCACTGCGCTTATTTTATAAATATATCTGCAAATAGTCTTCAATGTAATTACTCTTTCGTTACCAAAAATTGCGGAATAAGTGGTCTCCTCAGCTTCAAAAACTCAGATTAGCGTCCACTTCGCGAAAACTGTCCGATCATGCAGCAAAACTTGCAATGCATGCCAACAATATTCGATTTTTTGAAATAGAGAGTAGTCAAGTCTTACTAATAGTTCTTCCAGTAAGGGTGTTTCTCCATGAAAATCCACTGAAAAAGAAGCAATGTAATCCAATGTACTCGCACTGGAGCAATATGAAGTCAATGAGACAAACACTATGTTTCCTGTTTACGAGGGCGATTTAACCAAAGCCATGCGTGCTTTTGGAAACAACGCTCTTTCTATACAAATGTTTGCATGAATCCTAAATATTCGTTTTAGGAAAACCCTTACTTCAATTATTTCTAAGAAATTATTCACCTCTGTACCGACAAGACAAATTTCTAAGCAGGAGCATAATTTATTAACTTTGACCAGATGTAGAACTTATCGAACGCACTATCTGCAAATATAATCATAGCAATCTCAGTAATAACGACAATGTTAAGGCAGATTCTACACATTCTTTCAACTGATCACTCAGGATGATAAATATAAAAAAATGAAACTACTGGTCGGATTTCTTATGCTTATTTTTGGTTTATAATTTAAAATCGATGCATGCGTTACTATAGGTTTCTCTTCCTGTTTCGTGTACACTTTCTATCTGAAACGACAAATGTTTACGAGGGCACTAAATATTGAATGCCATTATTGTGGACTAAGTCTGAGAACGTTAGACGATATCGATATTGCACAGGGAGAAAACCCCTCTCTACATCTAGAAAGTTTTCTGCGTCGCCGACCGAGGCTAGATTACTTAAAGGTAAAGTACATTTGTTATCTGGTACTCTTGTTTCACTAGAATCGAACACTACCACTACCAACCTGTGGAATGTTATTATTGTATTTGTATGCGATAGTGTGCACGACGCCTATTAACTTCAGTGGTGTGCGATCGAATGGCGCATATACATGGAAGCTATTATATTGACACAATGACACAGATGTCGGCACGAACCATATGTTCAGATTTGCAGGCTTCGTAGTCAGTTGTTTGATCCGCGTTACCACATAAAATGCAATATTCTTGGTTTGTATTCGAATACTACCGTTTTGAAGAAGGCTTAGTGGACAAGGAAGGCTTGTCAGCAAAGCGTATGGTAGCAGTAAATGCCGCGGACCTATTTCATTTGTAAGTTGCTACGGAACCTCGTTAATATAGTCATTGCGTCCTGTACGAAAGGGATTACTTGACTATGGGGCACGTCGAAGCGTGGGCCTCCAACCAAAATTTTTCCACGTGGGGTTCCTTAAAGAGCGCGACTTATAAGTTGTACGAGCGTTTCTGCATTGCGCTTCCATTCCAATGCGGCCAACATCCAGCACATGACGCTGTGCTCAACGGCGCGAAGCATAGCCACTAAGGTACTGCGGTGGCTTCCTTAAACTTGCGTTTCTCTACTTGGAATGGCTTGTAAATGTCCGAAGTAATGTAGTGGTTTCTCTAAACGTGCCAACTGAAAATATTTGTGCGCTTCATGTACGACGCTTACGCAAAAAACGCGCCCAGTGTTTTCAATTGTCATGAAGTCTCAGCTAAGTATGGGAAAAATTGCGAAGGCAGTATCCGGGACGCAGCTTGAAAGGGGGCACTCGGAACGTATTGGGCATGCTGCTGAAAGTGAATGGTCACTAGGGGGCAGAAATGACGCAACCACATACACAAATGACATGTATTTAGGCATTGCAAAGCTTAAATGCCTAACTTGGTATCCTATGACTAACTTGTGATCCTATGGTACAAACTTGCAATCGCGCTCACTTCATATTCGCAGTGCACCCACTGCGATATGCAGCAACGGTCTCCAATTGGTATCCCTCTGTCACGCAGCTCAAATGTGCTCACGTTTATTCTTGACTGTCGAACACGAGGGCGTCATTGCCAAGCAACTGTCAAATCTCAAGCAAAGAATTGCCACGCTTGCAAAGATTGCAAGGACTCCTGATTAGCCCACGTTTGAATTTGATGGGTTATACCCATTTGGCTGGATTAGCTCTCTAAAACGCGGCGACTCCCACTCTAGTCAACCGATGCAGAGCTGAGTTATGCCTCTGTGAAATCCAAGCCAGAGGCCCGATGGAGCACCGATTGCGTAATGCAACGGTGCCGTCAGTGTACGCGACCCATGCATGATCCAGTAATAAATTCTTTTCTCTACACAGTTATCTTCAAGGCGCGGGACTCCGCTGTTCCCCTGAAAAGTCGGAGCTTCTCCTATACCACCTCACGCTCCGTGTACGCCCCCCACGGGACTCTACGAATAAACTTCAATACGAAGAAATCAAACTCCACCAGAGGGATGGCAGACCCATACGCGTAGTCCCTAGCATCCACGTTCTTGGTATGACCATTGTTGTAATCGCACCGCTGGCACGAGTTGTTGGAATCTCAGCGCTGACGCCCGTTGTTGCAAATGGGTCGCAAGCCCCAAGGGTAGCGTTGGCCTGGCGGCCTGGGGCACAACTGGAAGCATCCGAAGGTCCCGGCAAAGCATGAGTCGACTGGTAACAGAACAACTTGTTTATTCTAGCATCGCAAAAGAGCGCGCGGTCAGGTCGACCGAAGTGGAGAGACGGGAGAGCACGTAACTCAACGGAAGAAATCGGAGCCTCTCTCTCGGCGTCCGGGGGCAGCTGCTCTTATACTCTCGGAGTTGAGGGCAAGAAGGAACGTCTCGGGATGAGACCACGTGACTCTGAGCACGGACAGGCTGAGAGACATGTTGAGACGAGTGTAGTGACGCATCGCCGAGCCGGCGCCGATCAGACCTCCTCGCTTCACACTTGGGGAGCTCCTCTCCCCGGCTGCCGCGCTTTGACAAGCGTGGGCACACACACACGCACACACGAAGACACGTGGCACTGAAACACGCCTGGACGCGCTTGGCGGGGAGGCGTATCGGCGGCGCTGAACGGGCCAAAATGTCCGCCGCTTTGAACGAAGCCCCGGCGTCCGTTGCATCCGCGCCGGCTATACCGCGCGTTGTAGGCGAAACGTAACAGACCGCCCCGCCGGGGGAAGGAGATCCCGATGGTCAGGGGACTGCATCCGCTGTCCGGAGGGATGTCGCTCGATGATGCTCATAACCGAAGTCGGGCGTCCTTTGGCGTGTCTTGAGCGCAGCGCACAGAGAAGGCCTCGTTCTCACGTTCAGGTTCACACAGGACACTGCAAAGTGACTTCGGGAGAGTTGCCATTTTAGTTCTCGTTCCCAGCAAGCGTTAGAAATGCGCCGAAACTCAGCCGCTCAGTCAGCAAGCTCGGCACAACCCTCACTAAGCCATGCCAGGCTCTTTCCCCTTTTATACTACTGCCTAGTTCCTTACAGTAGTCTAGCAGCACTCAGAACGCGTCCACAAATCGGAAAATTGCACTAGAAAGCACATCATCACTTTGAAACACTACACAAAAGCAATATGTTAAAAATCCTGCCTCAGGAAGAAAAACATCAGTAACAAACAATTTTGAGGCTGATTCTTACGTTAGGGGCTTCGACTTAAGCTATCGGCGTTACCGTTGAGACTCCCCTTTTTGTAACGCACCTCAAAGGAATATTGTTGCAAAGCGAGGCTCCAGCGCAGGAGGCGGCCATTGGAGAGGGCAGTGATCCGTCTCGAAGCATGCGAAGCGGAGATCGCAGCGAGCGACCGTACACTAGCTCAGCTGGCGAAAACCCCGTAGCCGCATGCGGCGCGGTCCTTAATGCAAACTTCACCCCAGGCAGACACAGCTCCCAGTCAGTTTGTTGTTCAAACCACAATGCTCTCAACACGCGCTTCATGACGGAGTGGAGCTTCTCAACGGAATTCGACTGCGGGTGGTACACTGAGCTGTCTAACAGCTTTACCCCACACCTTTCGAGAAAGGCTGTCGTCAAAGGGCTAGCAAACACTGTGTCCTGATCTGACTGGATTTCCGCAGGAAAACCAACTCGCGCAAAAATGGACAGTAGTGCATTGACTATCTCAACTGAGCTGAGTTCTTTAAGCGGCACTGCTTCAGGGAACTTTGTCGCTGGGCAGATCACAGTCAAATTGTGCCTGTACCCCGTGGCTGTTACCGGCAGAGGTCCCACTGTATCAATAACGAGCCGTCTGAAAGGCTCCGTAATGATAGGTACCAACTTCAATGGCGCCCTCGATTTGTCCCCTGGTTTGCCCACCCGCTGACAGGTGTCACATGTCTTCACAAAGTGGTCTGCGTCCCGAAAACACCCTGGCCAATAGTACTCTTGCAAGAGACGGTCTTTAGTTTTCTTAACTCCTAGGTGTCCGGACCACGAACCCCCATGCGACAAGCGCAACAGATCCTGACGATAGCATTGAGGCACGATCAGCTGATCGAACTCCACTCCCCTGCGGTCTAGATACTTCCGGTACAGGACGCCACCTCTTTCCACAAAGCGAGCATTTTTCTTGGCGATACCTTCCTTGACAATGCAGCGGATGTTTTCTAGGCTGCCATCCTTCTTTTGCTCGGCTATCAAAGCCGACCGGCTGACTTTTAGCAACCTATTAAGTCCATCTGACGTAGGCGCGATGAGCAAATCTGCAGATAGCTCTTCTAACTTTCCCGTGTCGGGAATTTCCTCTCCAGTATCTGGTGCCTTTAACGCTACAGGCTCAATTTTATTCAGTTCGGGCGTGCTCTGCATATCAGCTTGCTGCGCCTCTGACCCTTTCTCATTATTCGACAACGTCGGCCCCGCAACTACCGCCTTTGCAGCGAGCTCCCGAACTTTCGATCTGGTTAAGGCCTGAACGCTAGCCTCACCAAACAAAAGCCCCTTTTCGCGCAGGAGGTGATCGGACCTGTTCGAAAATAGGTACGGGTACTGGGGGGGCAGCATAGATGACACTGCGGCCTCCGTCTCAAGTGCTCCGAAAGGTCCTTCAATAAGCACTTTTGCTACGGGCAGACACACGCTATGAGCTTCCACTGCTTGCTTGATCCATGCGCAATCGCCCGTGAACATATCGGGTTCTACGTAAGAGTGGTGAACTACATCCATCGTAGCTGCGGAATCGCGAAGCACTCGGCACTCTTTCCCGTTCACGAGGAGGTCTCGCATGTAAGGCTCGAGAAGCTTCATGTTCTCGTCAGTGCTGCATAATGACAAAAACACGACTTTTGTTTTTGTTTCTGGACACTGCGCCGAAAAGTGACCCGGCTTCTGACACGTATAACACACGCGCACTTGCCTCGTCTCGAACCGCTTTCTGCGTTCGGCTTCGGCTGCCGCCGTCTCCTTACGTTCGGTCGGACTGCTTTCACTCGCATCCGCACTACGTGTGTCCCCCTTTGCTCTCATGGGTGTGAACTTCGGCCTCTCAAACTTGGAGCCAAATTCACCCTTTTGACCGTCCTTAGCTCCGCGAGCCCGACGCGTCACAAACTCCTCGGATAGCTCAGCGGCTCTAGCCACCGTACTAACGTCTGGCCTATCCAAGACCCAGTACCGCACGTTCTCAGGTAACCGACTATAAAATTGTTCCAGCCCGAAACACTGCAGAACTTTCTCGTGGTCACCAAACGCTTTCTCTTCTTTGAGCCACTCCTGCATGTTTGACATAAGCCTGTAGGCAAACTCTGTATATGACTCACTTTTACCTTTCTCATTTTCCCGAAACTTCCGACGGAACGCCTCCGCTGACAGCCTGTACTTTTTAAGCAGACTCGATTTCACTTTCTCGAAATTCTCTGCCTCCTCTCTATTCAAGCGAGCGACTACGTCGGCCGCCTCGCCGGGTAACAAAGTGAGCAAGCGCTGTGGCCACGTTTCCCGAGAGAACCCCTGCTTTTCGCACGTTCGCTCAAAGTTCACCAGGAACAAACCAATGTCCTCTCCAAGCTTAAACGGCCGCATCAGGTCAGTCATATTGAACAATACTCGTTCTCCTGCACCGTGTGCCTGACTTCCATTACGAGCGCGTTCCATCTCTACCTCTAGACGCTTCATTTCCAAAGCGTGGTCGCGCTCTTCTTTTTCTTTCTGTTTTTGTTCTTTTCGTTCGCGCTCCTGTCTTTTTGCCGTCTCCCTCTCCTCAATGGTCTTAAGGCATTCCGACAGCTCGTCATCCTCAGCTTCTAACTCAAGAATAGCCCTTAGCAGTTCTGGTTTTCTGAGTTTGTCTGAGACATCCAGACCCAACTCTCTTGCAAGCTCCAGCAATTTCGGTTTGCGCAACGACTTCAAATCCATGGCTGCTCTGAATGCTGCTTTCTCTACTGCCTACTATTGTCTTGCCGCAAACTAACCCGGCAGCAACGACAACCACAATTACCAGCTCTGTTTCTGACACTAACAAAAGCCTGGCAAAACTCAGAAGAAGAAAGTCCCGCACTCACCAAACCTCGCAGCCAAGAATACAGCGCAGTCGTTCCGCTGCAGGCAACCAGTCATCACACAGGGCTCGTTGCACTGCTCCCGGATGGTCGTTGTGCTGCTCAGCATACAGTCAACCGCATATCTTCGCTGCTGGCCTCCGTTGTCGCGATCTCACCGCTGGCAACCAGCTGTTGTGTATCCCACCGCTGCCACCAGCTGTTGTAATCGCACCGCTGGCACGAGTTGTTGGAATCTCAGCGCTGACGCCCGTTGTTGCAAATGGGTCGCAAGCCCCGAGGGTAGCGTTGGCCTGGCGGCCTGGGGCACAACTGGAAGCATCCGAAGGTCCCGGCAAAGCATGAGTCGACTGGTAACAGAACAACTTGTTTATTCTAGCATCGCAAAAGAGCGCGCGGTCAGGTCGACCGAAGTGGAGAGACGGGAGAGCACGTAACTCAACGGAAGAAATCGGAGCCTCTCTCTCGGCGTCCGGGGGCAGCTGCTCTTATACTCTCGGAGTTGAGGGCAAGAAGGAACGTCTCGGGATGAGACCACGTGACTCTGAGCACGGACAGGCTGAGAGACATGTTGAGACGAGTGTAGTGACGCATCGCCGAGCTGGTGCCGATCAGACCTCCTCGCTTCACACTTGGGGAGCTCCTCTCCCCGGCTGCTGCGCTTTGACAAGCGTGGGCACACACACACACACGCACACACGAAGACACGTGGCACTGAAACACGCCTGGACGCGCTTGGCGGGGAGGCGTATCGGCGGCGCTGAACGGGCCAAAATGTCCGCCGCTTTGAACGAAGCCCCGGCGTCTGTTGCATCCGCGCCGGCTATACCGCGCGTTGTAGGCGAAACGTAACACCATAGAAGCCAATGGAGCCAACTCTGCGGCTATCTCCAAGATCCTTCGACAGACCGCTAATACAGCCAGACTGCTGAAGCGAGTGACCAACCGGCAAGAGGGTATGAAGAAAGAGAGCCTCAGCCACCTTGTGCATTCTTTTATCATCTGTCACATTACTTACGTTGCGCCCTTTCTCAACTGGTACAAAGCTGAAAATAATAAACTGGGCATCATCATCAGAGAAGCCTATAAGCAGGCTTTAGGACTACCCACCCACACCAGCACGGAACTTCTACTACAATTAGGTATCCATAACACACTAGACGAGTTAATCGAAGCGCAACGTAGATCCCAACTGGAGCGGCTTACCCACATGGAAACGGCTCGCAACATTCTAACCAAGCTTGATATCACCTACCAAAGCCAACATGGTGGCAAACACCTAATACCACATGACATTTACCAATGGATACACGCCGACCCTATTCCCCAAAACATGCACCCAGACCACAACAAAGAACGCAAGAAAGCACGATCTACCTCCCTCATCAAAGCTTATGCCAACACCGCGGGCGTCACCTTCGTCGATGCAGCTGAGTACCAAGATGGACGTCGCATTGCTGCGGTTACCACAGCAGGCGGCTTGCATCGGCATGCTGCCAGCATCGCTACCCAAAATGCCGAGACGGCCAAGCAAGTGGCCATTGCCCTGGCCACTCTTGACCCAGCCTGTCACACCATTCTGAGCGATTCTCGCACAGTAATCAACAACTACATCAAGGGTCGTATTTCTCAACAATCACTCCCTATCTTACAACAAGCCCCGCATTCGTCTGAAAATGAATGAAAATGAAATCACCCTCGTCTGGATCCCAGCACACGCCGGCGATGTCCACTCGCATCTTACCAGCCTCAACGAGGTTACACACTCCGCAGCACAAGGCCTAGTCAACCGTGCCGGAGACGGTGCAGGTGCACCCGCAGGAAGCGACCACCTTATAAGATACAACGACCTTGTGAAGTAATACTATCTCGAAAGAAAAACTTTTTCCACCCCTCACCGCAAGTTAAACAGAGCACAGGCAAACACCGTTCGCCTGTTACAGACCAATACATACCCCTCCCTTGCACGCTGTCATAATATATACCCCAATATCTACCGAAGCCACACGTGCAAGATCCGTAAAACTAAATCAGCAACACTCCCCCACTTGCTATGGGAGTGCAAACATCAATACTCAGACCTTAACCCCGTGACCCTCTCGTCGAGATGGCACGCCGCCCAGCGCAGCTCCCATTTCGATGACCAACTCTGGGCTACCCAGCAGGCCTACGAAGCTGCGAAGGGGCAAGACCTCGACTTCCCATCGTGGGAGGCCTAAGCCCAGCCGACTAAACTGCTGGTTCTCATTAAAGCTCTCTCTCTCTCTCTCTATACACGCAATGATGCCAATTTAAGGCCATGGATAGTACGGTTGCAAACAAATAAATGACCATCGTATTACATCAGCGGATCCCTGCGCTTTTATCAAGCGGCCCCCTTTAGACAGAACAAAAAGACATATGAAATCGGAAAGACTTCTTAATGGGGCCACGGATTAGGGTCCTATACTATTCCGCAATGTGGAACAGTCGCGGCCATGAAGTCCGCACAATCAAGCTGCTGCAGGGGATTGAGCGTTCGTCGCCCTGATCTGCTAATACCCAATGCCAGTACGGATCTTAGATCTTAATCTGCGCAAACCGAATAGCGAATGCCTGTAACATATGAACTGTTTTAGCATATCCCATTGTTGAAGCTTTAAAAAGAATGTAATGATTTCTTTTCTGCTATAGGCTACAGGGACAAAAGCCGCAGTTTGCATAGTCTCTAACAAGTAATGTTCTCTGAAGACATTTTGCAAAGCAGACGCACAATACATTGCGCGGTACAGCATTCTTTCTTATTGTCTGAACGGGGCGAATCTCTAGAGCACTTTAATAAAACCGTGCGAAATGATAATGCCAGTACCACCTAAGCTCATTTGGAAATATAAGTGCTGTATAACGCACGTGAGCAAACAGACGCGCGTCCGGTTACGTTGGCTGGGCCAGTGCGTCGAACTATAGACGCTGTTATTCTCCCCGACGTGACGTAACATGTGCGCGGGCGCATGCTACGGCAGACTATACCTAAGCTTTTAGTTTCCTGGCTTGCACTGTGGCACTCTTGTTCTTCATCGTCACTACAATGTGACAATATTCTCAACAGCTACAGACTTATTCCTCTAACGTTTTGCTTTTGCGAAACGCTTGAACCCATTTTCAACAAACTGATTATTCATTTTCTAGAATATAACAACCTATGGAACAGTTTTACACATGGATTTTAGCGTGGACTCAGTACTGTAGCAACTGAAGGGACAGAATTCTTGCACGACACTTGTACACAACTAGCTTCAGGCAACCAGGTTGACTTATATTTAAAGATGTTCTAAAGCGTTTGATACTGAGCTTTATTCTAATATTCTGCAAATTGAAGACAGTTCAAAAGAGCAATAAGTAATTGACTTAATAGCCAGATTCCTTTAACTGTAAGTGCAAGTTTTAATTCTGCAGAATCTACCAAAGTGCAAGTCCTATCCGGTGTCCCCCAGGGTTCTGTTTTAGGTTCATCTGTTTTTCCTTATCTATATACAACTTAACAAATATTTTAACATGTAAAATCGTACTTTACAACTGCGGTTTTCCTTTACGACTTCAAAAGAGCACCCATGCCTTAACAATTCATTCGCCCTACTTCACGCCTATGGGGGACATGGCAAATAGACAATAATTTCTCTAAATCTGATTTAATTTACTGATAGGAATACACCCTCAATTTTTGATAGTTCAGAGAACTCACCTTACACCAGGGTATCCAACTGTAATTATGAAGTGTCTTCGCAAGAAGTTTATATTCCTCTCTCTTTGTTCACGCAGTAGCTAAGAAAGCTCTAACACTATGATATGGGTAGCGTATGATTTCGTCTGCCCCAAAAGGGTGTCTATTGAATAAATCGCTAATGCAGCCCGTATTAGAATATGCTGGAGTTGTCTGGTTACCTCACCATCAATGTAACTTAACTTTACGTGATGCAACTAAACTAGTCACGTCTGTATTTCAAGCCTACGAACATCTTTTTAAAACCAGCTGGAATATTGTGGATCTCAAGAAACGGCAAGACCTCCATATCGAGGCAGTCATCGGGTGCAATCTACGCTGTCTCCTCTTGACCTATCTCGTCTATTTTTATTTGCCAGTAAGCAGTCTTGCGATCCGTTGACAAAAAAATGTATAGCATTGCAGATCAATTCGAGAGTGTCGTCTATTCCTCCGAGCTCTAATGAGCTCTTATTATGATTTTATTCAAGCGATCACATTCCAAGAAAATAATCAATTGAATTCTTCGTTTTGATAATCATAACAATATGAGCTCTATTTTTGGTAGAAATAAATGTTGCGCTTGCCAGAGCCACACGGCACTTGCCGGACAGTGCATAGAATATGATGGCAACCCAGATCAGAATAAGGCACTCAACAGCAATCAAGATTTGAACTTTACGTTGATGCACCGTGTTTGCTCACGCAGTCCATACCAAGAATTACTTCGCGTGAGCATTGCGGAGGGACAATGAAAGTCCGAATGTAAGGCAGGTCGTGAACCAAAGCTCTTGCCGTGCAGATTCCCGTCGGCGTTATAAGGTATTCTCCAATTGTCTGTATTTTAGATGGGTTCGACGCAGTCTTGACTTTCTTGAATTTGGCGGAAAAGAATCCACTGATGGCGGAATAGTCGGTTCTTGTACGTACGACAGCAGTGACCTTGTGGTAGTCGAGAAGGACGTCAGTGGTTGTATGTCTTTTAGGTCAAGTTAGGTCAAGGCGTCGGTTCACGGCTTCTTTCCATTGTCCCGTTGCTGTTACATCGCATCGTGAAGTGTTGCCGCAGCAACGCTTCCCTTGCTTGCAGTCTTAGTCTGGATGGCGGCGTGTCGAACTGGTTCGTCGTCGAACTGGTTCCTACACAATCGTCGTCGGCAAGCGGAGGATCTTAAGAATTTCGACGAACCCCAACTGCATCTGCATCAAACGCTGCTCTCACTTTTCCAGATAAAAGCTAGCTTTCTGGCCACGAGTTGGCACAACGTACGAACGGCACTATGGTGACAGGTAGCGCCCTGTTGACGGTGAACGGCGAGGCCGCAGGAGTCTCCACTGAGTGGCGGTGAGGTAGTTGATGATTTTACGCGGTTGTTCGCTTTGCTGTGAAAGCGGCGAGTTAACGGCGGAACATCGTCGTCAACTCTCGCGATATGTGTGTTGGCGTTACACGTGGTTGACCTTCCCGCAGTGATAACACAATGGGCGATAGCCGCGCTCACACCAAACGTCCACCTTCTTTAGGGCGTAGCGCTGGCTCATAGAGAGAGCACTGGCGGTGGCTTTCTACGGAATTGTTGCATCTGACATGGGCGCAAAGAGAAACGGGATGGCGGGAGGCAGCTCACTAGTTCATCACTTCCGGGTGGGGCTTTGGCAATTTAGCTTGCCCTTCAAGAACTCTCAATGACAGCTGGAAATGTTCTCGGACGATGTCAGTGATTAAAGTAACTTGATGTTTCCACGCTGGTAACAATTAGTTCGATAGGCATGACGGCCCTGATGTCTTTCGAAGCTTAGCGGATGCAAGAGCTTGGAATTTGTGCGTTGGCGTCAGCACTAGCCACTAATATTGCCTAGTGGGCATTTGCCCCGTCTTTTCGGTGCTCCTGGCGTATTTCAAAACTTGAATTTGTTTAACTTCGAAGGCGTTGCGATTTAAACCGGCCAAAAGAAGGTCTTTTTTCACACCACGCACCAAAAAGCGAACTTTCTGCCTGCCGGCCTGGGCGCTTTGGAATAGGCCAGTAATTTACCCCGTTAAGATTGTCGTGTTGTTATTTGGTAGTTGTACATGAGCATCTTGCAAAGCTTCTGCATTTTCATTTTGCAGCACGGTCGTAAATGTGTTGAAGAAGGTGACGCCAAACAGGTCCAACGTTGTTAGAGTGGGCTCTTGATTCTCGAGCCAAGTCCTGGCGGCGTCTTCCAATCAGTAGTGCACATGGCGGAGCTTGTCGTCACTGTTGCAACTGTGAAATGATACCGACCCTTTCGTATCTCTCCAGCCATCTTTCTGGTCTTCAGATGACGATCCACGGAATGTCGGTAGCTCCTTTGGCTGGCGAAGCGACCATGGCTGTGCGATGCGCGAAAATGGGGCTGTTGTGGTTATGGTCTTCTTGAACTTTACGGGAAGAAGACCATACTCCCAGTATTTGCAGCCTGTGGCAAAAATATATCATGTTTATATTTTGTGAGCATCCTAAAGGCTGGTTTTCGCATTTTTATTCACGGATTGCGTTGCGTCCTCTACGTTCCACTCCGATATCTGACGCAGTGAGTGTTTTTTTTTAAATGTACGACATGCGACATTCGTGTGCGCAGTGCATATAAATGAAGTTATTTCTTCCCTGCGAAATAAAAACAATGCAAATTCCAGCTATGCAGATATGTAAATATTTGCTCCCACGAATGTCAATGGTAGTCCCAGGAGAGTCCGAAACAGGTGAAGGCGGGTGTGCGCTCAAACAAAACGCCGTTCATTTGAATACAAAAGTGACGAGATTAATTTCACGTGCATGAGTAAAATATTCTGTACTGCGTTTATTTTTTACATTTATGGGTAATTTCTGAAGATCAACACAGCACCATTCTGATTTACGTTTTATTTCTGAACTAGTTTTGTTTTTAAGTGACAAGGAGTTTGTCAGGCATAATCATCCATGCTGGGATAACTCTATAATGAGTTCCTCAGATGACTACGATATATTGCAAAGGTGATTTAGTTGTAGCAAAAAAAAAAATATCCCGGCATGAACTAAAGCTACAAGCAAAACCAGCCGTAGTAGCTTAGTATGTATGGTATTGCGCTGCAAAGCATAAGATCGCTGGATCGAATTCCGGCCACGGCAGCCGCATTTCAAAGGCAGTGAAATGCAAAAAGCTCAGTGTCCTGTGCATTTGGGGAGCGTTAAAAATCCCCTTGTGGTTAAAATAAAGCGGAGTTTCCTACTACGGCATGTGTCATAATCAAATCGTGGTTTTGACGAACAAAACCCAAGAATTCTATTCATTAAACCTACAACTACACCTATGTATTCGACCTATGCATTTGACAAGCATCATTGCAAAAAGAACGGAAGTCGCTAACATTCTCATAGTAAGGATATTGTTGTAGTTTCATTATTAAAAGTGTACGATCATCCACCAAAACCTCGTTCGATCATTATGCAGCAGACACTCGCTTGGGTGGCATCGCTGATAGCGCGGCTAAACAAGACCCTGTGAGGGCGTGTCTATCGCGTGAAAACTACAGAAACTGGTTTGCTTATTAGAGCTATCATACCAGCTAGTGTTCAAGTACACAAGCTGCGAACATCAATAAAGTAAAGAGAGAATTGTCAACTGGTTATGAGCGCTGGCTTAAGCGTATGCGTCATCCAATTTCTAGCTTTACCACGAGGCTGCTCGAGGGCACTGGGATTGAGTTTGGCTAAATCTACCATGATTCAATTATTTTTGCCCGAATCTGTAGCTGTGGGAATACTGAGCTGGTGTTTTTGGCCGCCTGGGAAGATACATCAGTCCCGCACAAATTAGTTTGATTAATACGGTACACTTGTAGTAGCAATATTATTGACACCAATGACACCAATAACGAGTGATGCGGAATGCAGCTAGTACAGATTCACACAATTTCGGTTACGCGATAGACAGAAGCAGGCGGAACGTACTCTCTACTATGGTTAAAACTAAAATGCATATTTCCTCCCGGCTCAACCTGGTTAACATCCCTGGCTTTATCTTTATGCAGCCAAACTTTATGTTGGTGTTTAGGACAATAGCCAGTTGAGGTAAAAAAAAAACTGTTGTCAAATAGCCCGAGAACCATTCGGCTACGTTGGGAATGTATACTGGTGAAAATCTTCCGTAGCGCCCTTATTTTTCATTTTCCTACGTCGACTTCATCCTTACGCCAGTTCTTTAAAAAAAAGCATAAAGAGCTATTAGTGAACACTTAGTTAGTTAATTACACGCCGCGGTCACTCTGTGACGAAAGTATTTTTGCCTTCAGCACTGCCTTGGCCTTTCGGCACTTGCCAGCGGCGGCTGCATATCTTATGAGGAAGATTGCAAAACAGTCGTGTGCCGTGCCTTGGGTGCTTACTGCCGCACCACAGCTGATTGCAAATACTCCGTCCCCTCCATTTATGACATGTTTCATCGCTCCGGCGTGGCGTTGCAATGATAACACCCGAAATACACTAAAAGGTTAACTTCCAACGTTAAAAAAGATGCACACTCAGATTCAGGAGGAGAAAGGCGGATTTTCAGTACGTCGGCATAAAAATCGCCCTTTGTGAAAGTTGTCAAAGATGCTTACGAGCAGTGCATTGTGCAGAGCGTCTGCGACGGAAAAGAATTTGCCGTCAATAACTCTCCTGTCCCCTCGCAGATTTTATATGGTTTACAGGTACCCTCTAAAATGTCGTAGTAGAAATAGTCCATCTGAAAGGAAGCTGCCTTTGTGTCGTCCGTGCAAGGCTTTTCTACTTCTTGGTTGCAGATTCCGGCGTCTTCCTCTGAAACAGCGCGAATAGTTTATGCTACAACTCGCTTGAAAAGAAAGTGAGCTTCGGCAGGCGGGCTCGAATAAATTTTTGCTATTATTGACTACACGCTGCAAGAAGACATTACTACTGCATAATTAGTTATTGCATAAACCCGCGTTCACTTCAAGAGCTATATAGCGGAGAAAAGGAGGAATATACACATATTTTACGTGTTCGTAGATATAAATACAATTACACAGTGTCACAAAAAGCGAACAAGACTTTATAACTAGGTAAACAAGATAAAAATATTGCTATTATTGAGGTATCATACCGGTATAATACAAAAGCAACACAGGATCAGGTAAATGCAGACGTATCGAGCTTGAACACGCACGAAGAACTGAGAATCAGATGCAATGGTTACAGCACTTTCAAGAGGCTTCTTCTATTCAGATTTTGTTCGCTGAAAGTAGGAATACTTGACCAAATTATTTCTGGCAGTTGGCTCCGGAACTTTCAAACTATGGTCGTGGCGATTGAAGATATAGTTTGGTGCAAACATGTAAAATGATATGAAAAATGTTATAGAAAATATTATGGAAACACTTCAGCCTCACATAACGCCTACGATTGCCCAGTCTGCAGTTGAATTTCAGTCTTCATAGCGGTGACGCTACTTGTGCGGCGACAGTCACTGACAATGTACCTGGCTGCCAAATTATGTACACGCTCCAGCGAATATATCATGCTGTGTTTCAGTATAACTTTATATTGGAGTTTGAGTATCATGTTTTGTCATGAGTACTTCTGTCCGGATTTGTAAATCTTGGTGATGTAAAATTCTTCTATATTAACGCGATAGAGTTAAGGGCCCCGTGTCGTGAAATATCCGGCGGTGGCGTCCCGCGTCCACCGTTTACCTTCTTGTGAGCGAAAAACATGTCGAACAACACATACCCAACCACTCAGGCCCTCCGTATAGCGCAAATATGTTACTGAACTAATTGAATTTCTCAAAATAAAATGCGCCAGAAGAATTGTAAAGTATGACTTACACACAACCTACAGACGTGATAGACTTCAAATGTGATTTGAATATCAGAAACAACAAAAGTTTGTTACGCCGAAACCCAAATATGAACCCCCATGATATCGCTTTCCACTCCTAAAGCCGAAGCTTAAGTGTGCTCCAAATTTTGATGCTCCACCATATAAGGCAGTAAGAAGCATCATTTAAGTATGCCAGCCAAATGACGGCAAAAAGGTCGCTTGCGCCTTTGAAGGGCCTGTTATATAAGTGACGTCTGACTTTTCGCAACCAGCCATGGTGGCGTAGTGGTTAAGGCATTGCGCTTCTAAGCCCAAAAGTGCGGAATCCGGTCCTGGCGACGGTGACAGCGATTCTATCGGGGCAAAATGCAAACAGGCCCTTGTAAGGTGCATTGGCTGCGCGTTAAAAAACCCAGGCGGTCACAATTATTTTTTGGTGTCCCCCAACTACGGTGTGCCTCATAGACATACCTTGGTTATGGCTGCACCCGCCATGGTTGCTTAGTGGCTATGGTGTTTGGCTGCTAAGCTCGAGGTCGCGGGATCGAATCCTGGCAACGGCGGCCGCATTTCAATGGGGGCGAAATGCGAAAGCATCAGTGTATCTAGATTTAGGTGCACGTTAAAGAACCCCAGGGGGTCCAAATTTCCGGAGTTCCCCACTATGGCGTGCCTCAGAAACACATAGTGGTTGTGGCACGTAAAACGCCATAATTTGTTTTTATGGCTTATAAATGCCCAGCGCTCTAGCTTCAATTGAAAGTTCGCCACAATCTAAATGATCGCAATGCATTCTATTTCCACCTTAGAATAAATATCGGTAGTATCGGCGGTACTGAAAAGGCGGTATTGGTATTGGCGCCTTCGTCGAAGTATGCATGCACCAGTGTGTCTGCAGTTGTCATTTCAGCTATTGAAATATTTGAGCCGCCTTGTCGAGAGATATCTAAATGACTCGGTGATGCGATGTCCTTGACATAGTGCCTGCAAGAGTCACAAAGGCCAAGGAATCTGCGCGTTGCTTTCTTGTCGGTGGGCTGCTGGAACTTTGCAATAGGAAAAGTTTCTTGAAGGTTGGGCAAACAACAGACTTCCTGATAACGTGGCCCATAAATAGGAGCTCTCCGCAAGTGAAGCGACCCTTCTTCGGTTTGAGAGCTAGTTCCGGATGATTTCATTGCCTTTATTACTATTCCTAACCGCCCACGATGATTGCCGAAATTCGCGTCACACGCGACGACCACGTCCACATATATGAGACAGGTCTGCAACTTCAGCCCTACCGATACCATGTCCGTGACCCACTGGAATGTTACAGGTGCCATGCGAAACCCAAATGGCACGACTTTAAATTCATAGAGGCCGTCCTGCGTAATAAAGTCAGTTTTCTCGCCATCGTTCTCGTTGACTTCAATTTGCCAGCATAAACTCTTGAGATCCGTCGACGAAAATTGCTTAGCATCACAAAGCATGTACACAAGCGTATATTACGTTAATTCTAAAACAGGGCAGACACTTACCCCAAAAGTATCGGAGAGATATCCCTAACATCCTGTGTTGGCAAAATCTTTGAACACGTTGTTCTTACGCGTCTACAGCCCTACCTCGACGCGAAACGATTCTTCCCCCATTAACCCATTAGAGTATCCCTCTCATCTATCCACACAGCACATACTGAACAACTCAATGAGGAGGGCCCCAGTAGAGCTCAAGCTAGAGCAAAACTGGGGGTGGACTTCAAGAGATGCTCCGGCAACGGCTCCCACGGCACTAGTTCAAACAGCCTTGCCTCTTCCGGAAGCGGACAGCGCTCTTACGACTACATCAGTGCATTTTTATCTGACAGCAGGAGCACCATCGGCCTCGGCGAAATTCAGTCGGAGAAGTTTTGCGGCAGAGCCGCTTGACCAAGGATTGAGCCTGTAACCGCACTTGTTGAAAATATACCTGGCGACGCTACACCCACTAATAGAAATTCTTCAAAACCTGCAGCACGCACCTGTGCATTGAAGATGTACCAATCTGGGTGACGACGTGTTTGGATGACGCGATTCAGGACGCACTACATCAACTTATAAACAGCAATTGACTCTGCGATATCCAGAAGATTTACATGCGTAGCCAAGAGGTTGTAACTCCGGCTTACGTTAGGAAGCCGTAATAACGCCCATATACCAGAAGACTTCACCTTGCATATAACATAATTTCAAGGGTAGATAAACATACTAGGCCTACGCACTAGACATGCTACACATACAATCCAACGGAAAGACAGCACTTTAAATTGACTGCGCATACAAATGACCTGCTGTAACACAACTGATAAGCACATTACCAAGCGCCCAAAGGTACACCTGCACAAAGCTGTACTCCGAATCACACAAAGCCTCAAAATCAACGCAAAAACGTATCGCACCCTACCTAAACCTCACTGAGACAAAGAGAAGCCAAATGGACACCCTTCTCCGCATGGTACTAAAGGCAGCATTGATACGAGCCCTCCGTATCCCTACACAATCGTTACTACGACTCGGGATGCACAACACCGTCGGACAGCAAGTGGAAGACCTGATAAACAACCAAATACAACGCCTCCAAAGGACCAGAGAGGAATGTCTCATAATATTCTTGCGGGCATACACAAAGCCACGAAAACAACTAGAAAGCAAACTTTTTGCATCCAGCAACGGAAACAATATCCAGGTCGTCCCACTTCCTCGCAATATGTTAGTGCATGTGGTAAAGGCAAGATACAGGGGAGATCCCAAGGCCGGGTTTGAGCCTTTGGCGAGGACACAACCGAAACACAGTTCCTATAAGCCAGCGCAGTTCTGTACCCACAGAGACGTGGCACGTGTCTAGTCGTACAACATAACGCTGACGCTCTACTAGCATCGGCCAAGCTCAATACTGTGGACAGCGACACTGCACAGTAGGCTCGTATGTCTGTTGTCACCATGAACACCTCAACCATAACGGCACCAGAGAGAGAGAAAATAAAATTCATCCTGAATAGCACGCAAGTGAAGTGACGTAGGGTGCTCTTCCGCTCTGCAGTAGGTCTACACCCCCTTAGTCTGCTAGTCAAGAAGCCTTGGTTGGCGTTCTAGCTCGGCCAACCAGTTTCAGCTGGACCATCTAGTCCAAGCGAAACGGCGCCGGACAGACATACCATAGCGGTAATGATTCGCAAAACGGCTGCAGGTGTTTGGTGAAAGAAATGATGAAACCCTACGCACACTGTTCCCTGATATCATTTCACTCCACCGCGTTACAAAGGTTGTTTATTCTCTGGGCACCCGGACATGCTTTTCATCACGGTAACTAACACGCTAACTTGATAGGCTGAGAGCTCACTGACCGGGTGTCATTGGAGAAGCTGTGCAACACAGACGACTCATTAGCATACACTCTGACCTTCGCGTAAGCGCTGGCACATACGTAAATGGTAAGACACTCTTCCCGTCACTGCATAATTGCTTTAACCGGGAAAAAGCCATTACGTGGCGACAACAACAGCTTAATTTATCTTCAAATATTTGACCGTACTCCGCATCCCTTCTACTGTGCCTTCGGTGGAGCAAAGCCCAAAGTACACCATTGCACTTGCAAATGCCAACATCTGGGATTCCCGCAAAAGGTACGATGGTAATAATGTTTATTGGCTGCCCCCTTGAAACGGGTCAGCGAGAAATTGCCAGCTAATGAGGTTTTACTACACCTGATCCAGTTTAGAAGTTTGCCTATTTCTAGCATTTCTTTTTTCTTCATTAGCGGAATAACCAGATGGCAACCGCCAACAATTCACTTGCAGCACAGCACCGTCGGCCATCTTTGTAACGGTGTGGCAAAACAAACCTTTGCGTGGACAGCATTGCTACACGCATATCTGATGTTTAACCACATATTGTAGTGCAAAGGCACAATTACAAAGAAGAGACACAGAGTGTGTCTGTTCTTTCACTCACAAAAAACACGAAATAAATTATGGAGTCTTCTTTTTTTGAACCACATAAGTTCGTTTAAATTATCGATAATGGACAACGCTTTTCCCGCATGAAATAAGAAAGAAAAGAAAAGCCACCTTAGTTAAAAAGAAAAGCATTTCGCAATGTATATTTAGCTTACACCGGCTCTTGTTTAACTACACCAAACGTTTGAAAGTAGTTATTATGAGGTTGTTCTTTTTTATCGAGTGTCCAGTTTAGCGGTGTCTAGGTATATAGTAATTTGCAAAATTTTGTGAGCAATAACGAAGTTACGTAAGTTAACTTTTTATGTGTTCATCTTGACTAACAAAGTTAAATGAGTAGCTCAGCCCGTCGCCAAAATGATTTAGCTGAATGGAGAAATTTTCAATACACAGGCAGGCTCATGTAAGAACTTCTCAAAACAAATAATTACCATTAGAACGCTATTTAAAAGCGAAACTGATGGAGAAGAAGAGCACTTATGTCTATTTCTTTGACCTGCATTTAGTCACAATGGCACTGTATCACTGTTAGGGGGGTGTCAAGTGCGGTTCAAATCACCTTCGTTATATTTGTTTGACTGAAGTGCGCTTTCTTGATGCCGGTAACGTGTTACATCTCTACCATCATTCCGCTGTGCATCCTTTCCGGGGCACAGCAAGTTTTCGGCAGTAGGCGTTTGAAGCTGTATGGCCATTAAACTTGCGTTCGCAAAAGCGAAAAGGGAATAAAAAAATCAAAGCGGGCTGGCTGCAAGGCATCGGCTCGCGGGATGATGCCATTGGTGATGTGGGAAACATAAGGAATGGCGGGAGGTGGTGAGCTCCTCGACGCCATAAGCGCATTTTTCCTTCCGCCAGTTGCATTTTCAGCGTAGCTTCAATTGTGAAATATTTGGTCACGTAGTTTTTACTGCAGTTAGTTCAATAAACATTTCTTTGTTCAGGTAAATAATTTCGAGGGCAGGCTCCATACTACTTATTTGCTTTGCCCACTTGAGATAGATTATTGGAACTATAAAACGCAGCTTTCACAGCTTATTATTATGTACACTACAGAACGAAGGCGCCTCCCAACTATTCTCCAATCAGCCTTCTATTGCCCTAGCTGATTCCAACTCGCCCCTGGAAATTTCTTAACTTCATCACCCCAAATAATTTTCTGCCATGCTCTACTGTGCTTCCCTTCTCTTGGCACCTATTCTTTGACTCTAATGGTCGATGGCTATCTACTGTACGAATTAGCTTGCCCAGCTTCATTTATTCTCTTGTAGCGGCGCGACTATCGCCTCCAAAGCCGGTGAAGATGAGGCCTCGCGTGCAGGTAGCGCGAATGTAGAACACGCTAGCGCGCACCACCTGAGTGGTCACGGTGTCGGCCACTCCGTATATTTGGCTGCACCATAGCTGGCCGGCCTAGATAAACCGTGACTACGGCGGCTGCCACTTCGCGCCACCTCACACACATTTTGGGGACACGTACGTGGTAGGAAGAAGCAGAGAATGTGAAGGAAAGTGAATTAGGAAATTAGGAAATTAGGAAAGTGAAGTGCCTGAGCCTTTCATGGGAACAGTGAAGACATGGCGCCTTCCAACCGCAAACGGTTCATTTTATTCGAATGAGTTAAAAGATGAATACTTTTGTATAACTTGCACAGTGTGGAATGACAAACAAATAAAAAATGGTCCCGATGGTTTCATCACGTGACTTCTTGTTTTTCGCGCTGCCCATGAGGCAACGCCCAAGTGTTGATAAACCAAGAGTGATACCTGGATAAACAAATGGAACTGGAGATGGTGCAGATGGTGCAATATTATGTCTTGATTTCATTAGCTTGTTCATCTGAAGGCGTTGCCAGAGGTCGTGGAGATCTGGAACATTGCCACACTGGGGCCTTCCTGAGTAGCATCCCCGAATACGTTTTTCATTGCGCATGATATTCAGAATCTAAACACAGTTTCCTGCTGTGAAGTGACGCTGCGTTCTTCGTTCCGTATGCTCGCAAAGCAGTGTTCCTAAATTCCATCCCTATTCCAAAAGCCAGCGTCTTCCAGTGCCTTCTAGTCTGAAACCAGTAGGTGTTTTGTCACTGGATTGCACTGGAAGCCTATCGCTAGCGCTCGCTGGGAGACAGTGGGACACTGGTGTGGACGCTGGACAAGAGCTGCGCCTCGTCACACGTGAAGAGGCGCTGCTTTCACGACTCACAATGGTCTGTGCTGTGCCTGCGCTGGTTTTTGCTGGAATTCGTTGGCTGGTGCAGGAAACTGCGCTGGTTGCGTTTGTGCCGCACTGGCTACAGTATGCAAGGAGCATAGTCGCTGTTACCCGCCGTGGTTGCTCAGTGGCTATTGTGTTGGGCTGCTGAGCAGGAGGTCGCGGGATCGAATCTGGGCCACGGCGGCCGCATACCGATAGGGGCGAAAAACACCCGTGTACTTAGATTTAGGTGCACGTTAAAAAGCACCAGGTGGTCAAAATTTCTGGAGTCGTTCACTACGGCGTGCCTCATAATCAAAAAGTGCATTTGGCGCATAAAACCCCATAATTTATGTTTTTATAGTCACTGTTGAATACTGAATGGTTGATCAAATTTCATCGGCAGATACTAGTCTCCTATTCTGAATAACGCTACGCCTAGAGGTCACAAATGTCTTTTTCGTGTGGCAGCTAGAAATAAAGGTGCCTGCGGTGTTCGGTTTATACATGCAGATGTTACACTGAAGATCACATTGTTTTTGCTCATTTCCTTTTGACTATGCGGATAGATAGATATATTCATGAACGAGACATGCTAACGCAGATAATGCCTTGTTTTTTGTCCATTGTGCGCAGCCGATGATAGCCAGTTGTCGCATTTGTTGCAGTGTTGTTGATTCAACAGGAAACCCTGAATCTATTCAGACACACTGAAGCCTGTAGCTTACTGTTATTATCGCAGAGATAACAAAGCTGAGGCGATTTGTTTGTTTCGGCTATCCCCTATGTAAAAAAAAAAAATATTGTTGTGGGGTTAAAAACAGTCAGACGCATATTTACAGTATATTTACAATAATTGTAGCAGCTGACAACATAGTAGACTGCGCGCGAAAAGCAGAGCGTCGTCTTCTTTCGATCAAGATTAAAACATCTTCCCCGGGGGCTGAAGCACCGGCTCGGTGCTGGTTAGGAGGCGGGTGAGTGATACAACTCAAGACACGCGATGTGGACACAGCGATGCTGTGCCACGGTTGGCTCAAGAGGGGTGATTTCGTATGTGACGTCAGTTACTTCACGCAAGATACGGTAAGGGCCAGAGTAGCGCGAGAGTAACTTCTCCGAGAGGCCAACGCGTCGCGACGGCGACCAAAGGAGAACCAGGGCGCCCGGTTTGTAATGGACGTCATGATGGCGGGCGTCATATAAGCGCCACGAATTGTCCTGCGACTCCACACGTCGACGTCGAGCAATATGGCGTGCTTCTTGTGCTTTGAGTATGGAGTCGAGGCCAAAGAAGAGGAAGAATGGAGAGAAGCCTGCGGTATCATGGCGAGACGAATTATAGGTGAAAGTAACGAACAGCAGCGCAACGTCCCAGTCGCGATGGTCAGGGGAGGCATACATGGACAGCATGTCAGTAAGGGTGCGCTTAAGGCTCTCGGTTAGACCGTTCGTTTGTGAATGGTAAGCAGTAGCAAGTTTGTGTTTAGTCGCGCACGAGTGTACAATGTCACTGGCAACATTAGAAAGAAAGTAGCGGCCTCTGTCGGTGAGGAGCTGTCGAGGGGTGCCGTGGTAAAGGATGACGTTCCCTAGGAGGAAGTCGGTGACATCGGTTGTACAGCTTGTGGGAAGAGCCCGTGTGATTGTATATCGGGAGGCGTAGTCTGTTGCTACAGCAAACCACTTGTTTCCCGAAGCTGGCGTAGGAAATGGTCCTAAATGATCAACACCTACACGGAAGAATGGTTCTGATGGTACCTCAAGCGGTTAAGGCGACCAACAGGGAGTGTGGTCGGCTTTTTGCGTCGTTGACAAAGGTCACACGCAGCGACATAACGGCAGGTGTCACGGTATAGACCAGGCCAGACGAACGCGGTCATAAGTCCGTGACACGCCAAGGTGACCTGCAGTCGGACAATCATGAAGCTGGACGAGAACAGTCTGACGCATATGCTCAGGCACAAGGAAGAGTCGGTCAGGGCCGTCAGGGCGCTGGTTAGAGCGGTACAATATACCATCTTGACGTTCAAACACGCGAAGGCAAGGATCGGGTGACGTTGAAATGAGCCGTTGAATAAGGTGTTGCAAGGAGGCGCCCCGACTTGTACGGCTCCAATATCGCGAAAAGCAGCCAGAGAGAGAACGGTGACAGGTATGCCGGCCGCAGAATCGTCAGGAGGGTCGACAGGATGGCGCGACGAGCAGTCCGCATCATGATGTAACCGGCCGGTTTTGTATACAACTGAATAGTTGTATTCTTGAAGGCGCAGAGCCCTGCGGCCAAGGCGTCCTGAAGGATCTTTGAGTGACGAAAGCCAACACAGAGCGTGCGGATCAGTGATGACTGTGTATTGGCGGCCGTACAAATAGGGGCAGAATTTACCCACTGCCTAAACGAGAGCCAGACACTCGCGTTCGGTGATGAATGAATGAATAAAGCCTTTTTTTTAAGGAAGGGGACGGCTCTAGGCCACTGTTGGGTATTAGGAGGGAAAGGAATGTGGGTTCCCGGACTGTTGGCTGAAGCACATCTTCGTCTGAGTCTTGGATCTTCCACTTTATGCAGACTCAGGCGCGTGTTCAGTTCCGCCGCTCTCACATGGGCTGATCGACCTCTTCTACACTACTCGAAACAGGCCACTTTGTGTGCCATATGTCGCAATGGCTTTCTGTGTTTCAGGGTGTTACGTTTCGCCTACGACGCGCGGTATAGCCGGCTCGGATGCAACGGACGCCGGGGCTTCGTTCAAAGCGGCGGACATTTTGGCCCGTTCGGAGCTGCCGCAAAGCCTCCCCGCCAAGCGCGTCCAGGCGTGTTTCAGTGCCACGTGTCTTCGTGTGTGCGTGTGTGTGTGTGTGCCCACGCTTGTCAAAGCGCGGCAGCCGGGGAGAGGAGCTCCCCAAGTGTGAAGCGAGGAGGTCTGACCGGCGCCGGCTTGGCGGATGCGTCACTACACTCGTCTCAACGTGTCTCTCAGCCTGTGCGTGCCCGCCGTCACGTGGTCTCGCCACGAGGCCTTCCTCTTGCCCTCAACTCCGAGAGTATAAGAGCAGCTGCCCCCGGACGCCAAGAGAGAGGCTCCGATTTCATCCGTTGAGTTACGTGCTCTCCTGTCTCTCCACTTCGGTCGACCTGACCGCCCGCTCTTTTGCGATGCTAGAATAAAGAAGTTGTTCTGTTACCAGTCGACTCATGCTTTGCCGGGACCTTCGGATGCTTCCAGTTGTGCCCCAGGCCGCCAGGCCAACGCTACCCTTGGGGCTTGCGACCCATTTGCAACAACGGGTGTCAGCGCTGAGGTTCCAACAACTGTCTGTCAGCGGTGAGATCGCGACAACGGAGGCCAGCAGCGAAGATATGCAGTTGACTGTATGCTGAGCAGCACAACGACCATCCGAGAGCAGTGCAACGAGCCTTGTGTGATGACTGGTTGCCTGCAGCGGAACGACTGCGCTGAATTCTTGGCTGCGAGGTTTGGTGAGGGCGGGACTTTCTTCTTCTGAGTTTTGCCAGGCTTTTGTTAGTTTCAGAAACAGAGCTGGTAATTGTGGTTGTCGTTGCTGCCGGGTTAGTTTGCGGCAAGACAATAGTAGGCAGTAGAGAAAGCAGCATTCAGAGCAGCCATGGATTTGAAGTCGTTGCGCAAACCGAAATTGCTGGAGCTTGCAAGAGAGTTGGGTCTGGATGTCTCAGACAAACTCAGAAAACCAGAACTGCTGAGGGCTATTCTTGAGTTAGAAGCTGAGGATGACGAGCTGTCGGAATGCCTTGAGACCATTGAGGAGCGGGCAAAAAGACAGGAGCGCGAACTTAAAGAGCAGAAAGAAAAAGAAGAGCGCGAACACGCTTTGGAAATGAAGCGTCTCGAGGTAGAGATGGAACGCGCTCGTAATGGAAGTCAGGCACACGGTGCAGGAGAACGAGTATCGTTCAAAATGACTGACCTGATGTGGCCGTTTAAGCTTGGAGAGGACATTGGTTTGTTCCTGGTTAACTTTGAGCGAACGTGCGAGAAGCAGGGGTTCTCTCGGGAAACGTGGCCACAGCGCTTGCTCACTTTGTTACCCGGTGAGGCGGCCGACGTAGTCGCTCGCTTGAAGAGAGAGGAGGCAGAGGATTTCGACAAAGTGAAATCGAGTCTGCTAAAAAAGTACAGGCTGTCCGCGGAGGCGTTCCGTCGGAAGTTTCGGGAAAATGAGAAAGGCAGAAGTGAGTCATATACAGAGTTTGCCTACAGGCTAATGTCAAACATGCAGGAGTGGCTCAAAGAAGAGAAAGCGTTTGGTGACCACGAGAAAGTTCTGCAGTGTTTCGGGCTGGAACAGTTTTATAGTCGGTTACCTGAGAACGTGCGGTACTGGGTCTTGGATAGGCCAGACGTTAGTACGGTGGCTAGAGCCGCTGAGCTAGCCGAGGAGTTTGTGACGCGTCGGGCTCGCGGAGCTAAGGACGGTCAAAAGGGTGAATTTGGCTCGAAGTTTGAGAGGCCGAAGTTCACGCCCATGAGAGCAAAGGGGGACACACGTAGTGCGGATGCGAGTGAAAGCAGTCCGACCGAACGTAAGGAGACGGCGGCAGCTGAAGCCGAACGCAGAAAGCGGTTCGAGACGAGGCAAGCGCGCGTTTGTTATACGTGCCAGAAGCCGGGTCACTTTACGGCGCAGTGTCCAGAAACAAAAACAAAAGTCGTGTTTTTGTCATTATGCAGCACTGACGAGAACATGAAGCTTCTCGAGCCTTACATGCGAGACCTCCTCGTGAACGGGAAAGAGTGCCGAGTGCTTCGCGATTCCGCAGCTACAATGGATGTAGTTCACCCCTCTTACGTAGAACCCGATATGTTCACGGGCGAGTGCGCATGGATCAAGCAAGCCGTGGAAGCTCATAGCTTGTGTCTGCCCGTAGCAAAAGTGCTTATTGAAGGACCTTTCGGAGCACTTGAGACGGAGGCGGCAGCGTCATCTATGCTGCCCCCCCAGTACCCGTACCTATTTTCGAACAGGTCCGATCACCTCCTGCGCGAGAAGGGGCTTTTGTTTGGTGAGGCTAGCGTTCAGGCCTTAACCAGATCGAAGGCGGTAGTTGCGGGGCCGACGTTGTCGAACAATGAGAAAGGGTCAGAGGCGCAGCAAGCTGATATTCAGAGCACGCCCGAACTGAATAAAATTGAGCCTGTAGCGTTAAAGGCACCAGATACTGGAGAGGAAATGCCCGACACGGGAAAGTTAGAAGAGCTATCTGCAGATTTGCTCATCGCGCCTACGTCAGACGGACTTAATAGGTTGCTAAAAGTCAGCCGGTCGGCTTTGATAGCCGAGCAAAAGAAGGATGACAGCCTAGAAAACATACGCTGCATTGTCAAGGAAGGTATCGCAAAGAAAAATGCTCGCTTTGTGGAAAGAGGTGGGGTCCTGTACCGGAAGTATCTAGACCGCAGGGGAGTGGAGTTCGATCAGCTGATCGTGCCTCAGTGCTACCGTCAGGATCTGTTGCGCTTGTCGCATGGGGGTTCGTGGTCCAGACACCTAGGAGTTAAGAAAACTAAGGACCGTCTCTTGCAAGAGTACTATTGGCCTGGGTGTTTTCGGGACGCAGACCACTTTGTGAGGACATGTGACACCTGTCAGCGGGTGGGCAAACCAGGGGACAAATCGAGGGCGCCGTTGAAGTTGGTACCTATCATTACGGAGCCTTTTAGACGGCTCGTTATTGATACAGTGGGACCTCTGCCGGTAACAGCCACGGGGTACAGACACATTTTGACTGTGATCTGCCCAGCGACAAAGTTCCCTGAAGCAGTGCCGCTTAAAGAACTCAGCTCAGTTGAGATAGTCAATGCACTACTGTCCATATTTGCGCGAGTTGGTTTTCCTGCGGAAATCCAGTCAGATCAGGGCACGGTGTTTACGAGCGCTTTGACGACAGCCTTTCTCGAAAGGTGCGGGGTAAAGCTGTTACACAGCTCAGTGTACCACCCACAGTCGAATTCCGTTGAGAAGCTCCACTCCGTCATGAAGCGCGTGTTGAGAGCATTGTGTTTTGAACATCAAACTGACTGGGAGCTGTGTCTGCCTGGGGTGATGTTTGCATTAAGGACCGCGCCGCATGCGGCTACGGGGTTTTCGCCAGCTGAGCTGGTGTACGGTCGCTCGCTGCGGTCTCCGCTTCGCATGCTTCGAGAATCGTGGGAAGGCAGGGGCGACGACCCAGTCGTGGTGGAGTACGTGCTTAGGCTCCTCGAACGCTTAAGAAGGGCACAGGAGTTGTCAGGTGAAGCAATGGCAAAGGCCCAGCAGAGGGCCAAGGTTTATTATGAGCGGACAGCCAGGGCCCGTCGTTTTGAGGTGGGCGATGAGGTCATGATATTGCGCACGTCGCTAAAGAACAAACTCGACGTGCAGTGGGAGGGCCCAGCACGGATTGTTCAAAAACTGTCGGACGTTAACTACGTGGTGAGTCTGCCAGGAAAGCGGAAAGCACAGCAAGTTTACCACTGTAATCTGCTCAAACCCTATAAACAACGGGAAGCAGTGGTGTGCATGATGGTAAACGTTCCCGAAGAGCTTCCGGTCGAGCTTCCGGGACTAGGCTCAGTGACGAACAGGAAAGACACCGATCAAGTCATTAGTGACTTAATCAGTAAAGCATCGCTGTCGCCTGAGCAGAAAACCGAACTACACCAGCTCTTACAAGAGTTTCAAGGTCTGTTCTCTGAGAGGCCTGGTAGGACTTCTGTCCTTACTCATGACATAGAACTTACGTCCCCAGAGCCAGTACGATCCAAGGCGTACCGGGTGTCACCCCGCCAGAGCGATATTATGGTGGCTGAGGTAAAGAAAATGCTACAGCTCGGTGTTATTGAGGCGGGTGAGAGTGATTATACCTCCCCTTTGATTTTAGTTGAGGTACCGGGCAAGGAACCTCGTCCTTGCGTCGACTACCGCAGGCTTAATTCCATCACTAAGGATCAAATTTATCCGATCCCTAACATCGAGGAGCGCCTTGAGAGAGTGAGTAGCGCTCAGTTTATTTCCACCCTAGATCTTGTGAGGGGTTATTGGCAGGTTCCACTTACAGAAGAGGCTAGTAGGTATGTGGCGTTCATTTCACCAATGGGAACATTCCGTCCTAAAGTTTTGAGTTTTGGTTTGAAGAACGCGCCATACTGCTTTTCAAGCCTCATGGATAAAGTGTTGCGGGGACAGCAAGAATTCGCTTTACCGTATCTAGACGACGTAGCGATATTCTCCGCATCCTGGCCTGAGCATATGGCCCACTTGCGGGCAGTGCTAACCCGCCTGCGCGATGCGGGCTTGACAGTCAAGGCTCCCAAGTGCCAGTTAGCACAGGCCGAGGTTGTCTACCTCGGTCACGTGATTGGACGGGGTCGTCGCCGCCCTTCTGAAATAAAGGTGGCCGCTGTGCGAGACTTCCCGCAACCGCGCACGAAGACCGATATTCGGTCGTTCCTAGGTGTCGCCGGCTACTATCAGAGGTACATCCCCAGGTACTCTGATATCGCGGCTCCCCTGACGGATGCTCTAAGAAAAACAGAGCCCCAAACAGTCGTCTGGGACGAGACAAAGGAAAGAGCTTTTAGCGCCCTAAAGAGCGCCCTAACAAGCCAGCCTGTGCTACGATCGCCCGACTACACAAAAGGGTTCGTTGTTCAGTGCGATGCTAGTGAGCGAGGCATGGGCGTTGTACTGTGCCAACGGGAAAATTGAGAAGTAGAAAACCCCGTCCTGTATGCTAGTCGTAAGCTGACCAGTCGTGAGCAGGCGTACAGCGCCACCGAGAAAGAGTGTGCGTGTCTCGTGTGGGCCGTTCAGAAATTGTCATGCTACCTAGCCGGCTCGAGGTTTATCATTGAGACGGATCACTGCCCTCTCCAATGGCTGCAGACCATCTCTCCCAAAAATGGCCGCCTCCTGCGCTGGAGCCTTGCTTTGCAACAATATTCCTTTGAGGTGCGTTACAAAAAGGGGAGTCTCAACGGTAACGCCGATGGCTTAAGTCGAAGCCCCTAACGTAGGAATCAGCCTCAGAGTTGTTTGTTACTGATGTTTTTTCTTCCTGAGGGAGGATATTTGACATATTGCTTTTGTTTAGTGTTTCAAAGTGATGACGTGCTTTCTAGTGCAATTTTCCAATTTGTGGACGTGTTCTGGGTGCTGCTAGACTACTGTAAGGAACTAGGCAGTGGTATAAAAGGGGAAAGAGCCTGGCAGGACTTGGTGAGGGTTGTTTCGTGCTTGCTGACTGAGCGGTTGAGTTTCGGCGTAGTTCTAACGCTTGCTGGGAACGAGAGAAAAATGGCAACTCTCCCGAAGTCACTTTGCAGTGTCCTGTGTGAACCTGAACGAGAGAACGAGGCCTTCTCTGTGCGCTGCGCTCAAGAAACGCCGAAGGACGCCCGACTTCGGTTATGAGCATCATCGAGCGACATCCCTCCGGACAGCGGATGCAGTCCCCTGACCATCGGGATCTCCTTCCCCCGGCGGGGCGGTCTGTTACGTTTCGCCTACGACGCGCGGTATAGCCGGCGCGGATGCAACGGACGCCGGGGCTTCGTTCAAAGCGGCGGACATTTTGGCCCGTTCGGAGCTGCCGCAAAGCCTCCCCGCCAAGCGCGTCCAGGCGTGTTTCAGTGCCACGTGTCTTCGTGTGTGCGTGTGTGTGTGCCCACGCTTGTCAAAGCGCGGCAGCCGGGGAGAGGACCTCCCTAAGTGTGAAGCGAGGAGGCCTGACCGGCGCCGGCTTGGCGGATGCGTCACTACACTCGTCTCAACGTGTCTCTCAGCCTGTCCGTGCCCGCCGTCACGTGGTCTCGTCACGAGGCCTTCCTCTTGCCCTCAACTCCGAGAGTATAAGAGCAGCTGCCCCCGGACGCCAAGAGAGAGGCTCCGATTTCATCCGTTGAGTTACGTGCTCTCCTGTCTCTCCACTTCGGTCGACCTGACCGCCCGCTCTTTTGCGATGCTAGAATAAACAAGTTGTTCTGTTACCAGTCGACTCATGCTTTGCCGGGACCTTCGGATGCTTCCAGTTGTGCCCCAGGCCGCCAGGCCAACGCTACTCTTGGGGCTTGCGACCCATTTGCAACAACGGCTGTCAGCGCTGAGGTTCCAACAAGGGTTAGTTTGTATTCCAATTCCTAGTGTTCTAATGTCTCCGTGTAATAAATATTGAATGTTGGATCTCCCTTGTCAAAAAGCTGCACAGCTCCAAATGAGGTGGTGCAACTCTGCTCTCTGAGGTGGTGCAAGTCTTCGCAATCGTAGCTAGTCTGGGTTGGGGCCATTTCTCAAGTATGTGTGGTGTGTATGCAGCGTTGGCCATAACCTTATTCACAAAAACCTCTTCCGTGCGAGTTTACCTCTACACGTCTACTGGTGTAGCTTCTAATAGTCTCCTTTTACTGTCTCCTTTTATTTTAGTACGAATGTAATGAAATAATTGCGCTCAGCAGAGGAAAGAAGGCGGCTGCCGTAGGCAATAACACGTTCTCGCCCTTGTTGTTTCTGTGGCAAGAAAGCGCCAATACCGTGACCACTGGCATCGGTACGGACTTCTATTGGAGCTGACGCGTCAAAGTGAGCGAGAATGGGCCGGGACGTAAGCAGCCTAATCAGCTCAGTGATAGTACCACTTTGCTCAGGGCCCCAAATGAATGCAATGTCTTTCTTGAGGAGGTAATTGAGAGGGCGCGCAACGCTAGCAAAATTTCGGACAAAGCGACGAAAGTAGCAGCAAAGGCTCAAGAAGCTGCGAACATTCTTGGCACATGTTGGCAGGGGAAAGTCTTTCACTGCCCGTATTTTATCGTGATCAGGGCGTACACCAGAAGAATCGACGAGATGCCCGAGCACAGAAATTTCATGACAACCCCCTGCCTTTCCCCTTTCCCCTCTCTCTCTCTCATGATAACCGAAGTGGCACTTGGACGAATTTAGTTGTAGCCCCACCTGACGGAAAAGAGAAAGAATCGTCGATAGGCATTCGAGGTTTGTCGCAAAAGTTGGAGAAGAAAATTGGCAGAGGCTTAGCTTGGCTAAGCCTAGTGGATTGCGAAAGCAATCTTCTGTTCAGGTTGTAGAGTTCTATACTGCTTATCGAACGTGTAGATGCAGTCTCGTCTTCATTTAAAGCATCCATAAGGCTTGCTGTCGAACGACCAGGTGTCGCCAAAGTCGCGTCAGCATTGAGAGCATGCATGATACTTGTAGATGCACCCAGATCAAGAGATGTTGAACGCCTTCGCCTGGCTGCATATTATGCACGCCGTTTAGCTAAACGTTGTTCCCGCTCTTCATCCGTTTCTTCCGCACGCCGCCGCTTCTTAGCTGCAGCACATCGTTGCAGCTTCACCTTATACACATCATCCGACATACCGTGGAGGATTCGCTGGGACGACTGCGACGAGCCGAGTGTGGGCCCCGCTTTTCCAGAGCTGGTATGACGTCACACATAGGTCACGCTAAAGGTCAATGGTGGATTCTCCGCGACGACGGCCGAGAGCGGAAACCTCGAGCAGTATTGCTTTCGCAATAAAAACGATGAGGTCGTCCAGCTAACAGAGGCAGAGGGACCGCTTGAAATCGTGTAGGAGGGCGTCCGTCATTCGTTCAAATGTGGCTGGGGCATTACATAAACCGAAAGGCGTCACTTTGAACTGATACAGGCCATCGGGAGTAATAAAAGCTGTCTTCTCGCGGTCCATGTCGTCGACGGCAATTTGCCAGTAGCCGGAGCGAAGGTCGATGGACGAAAAATATTGTGCTCCACGCAGGCAATCCATGGCATCGTCAATACGTGGTAGCGGATAGACGTCCCTCTGTGTTACCTTGTTGAGGTGTCGATAATCCACGCAAAATTGCCAACAGTTGTCCTTCTTGTTAACTCGTACAACAGGGGATGTCCATGGGCTGCAAGATGGTTCGATGATGCCTCGAGAAAGCATCTTGTCAACTTCATGCTGGATGATTTGTCGCTCAGTAGGCGAGACGCGATAGGGTTACCGATGGATGGGGCTCGCATCACTGGTGTTTGTTCAATGTTTTACGGCAGATGTTTGTCCTAGACTCCTAGAGAACGCTTTCCAAGGTCAAATATGTCCCAGTATGAGGCAAGGAGGCAACGTAGTTCTTTAGCACGCTGGGGCGGAAGGTCGGGAGCAATCATTTTTGTTAGTGCATTCAAGTCTGACGTTAAAGCCGAAATGTGGTAGTCTGTGGCCGGCGTTATTTGCACAAGGGATATTCCGCGCGGGAGTGCTTGTGTACAAAGTCCAAAGTTCTCAAGAGGACGGCAGGACGTGTTGCCCGAAATGGTAATGACGGAGTGAGGAAAAGCGATGTTATGCGTGAGCAGGACATACGGATTAGGGGGTACGATGTAGTCACCGTCTGGTACAGGTGGAACGGGGAAGACACCTATGTAGGTAAGGGCATGGTGAGGGAGGCGAATATGCTCTGTGGTACATAGCCGTATCAGAGCACTATCGGGAGGGTCAATAGCAGCAGGTAGAGCGAGTTGCACAAGACCAGCAGAACAGTCTATCAAAGCGGAATGTGTAGACAGAAAGTCAAGGCCCAGGATGAGGTCGTGAGGCCCCCCCCCCCCCGGCTCTAGAACATAAAATAAAACAGAAGTATGATGTCCGGCAACATTCACGCGAGCCGGACACATGCCAATAACGGCTGGTGTTCCACCGTCGGCGATTTGGGCCACAGGCGACGGGGCAGGAGCGAGGACTTTCTTGAGACGATTCCGAATCTGAGCATTCATCACAGATACGTACGCGCCAGTGTCAATCAGAGCCGTAACAGGCACACCATCCACGTTCACTTTAATGAGGTTCCGATGTGTGGGCAAGGTCAGAAGAGGATTTGTGCGTCGGGTCGGTTTAGGAACATCACCTCCAGGTGCTGCACCCCTTAGTTTTGCGGAAGGGCGCGCCGGAAGGAGCTATGGGTTGGTGATCGGTGAGATGGGGGCGATCGGGAGAAGCGGAGACGTGTCGAAGGAGAGCGGCTAGAGCGGGTAGGAAGAGAGGTGTCGCCAGAACTTACTGGCTGCGTTTGCGGGGGGAACCGAGGAGCAACTTGAGAGCCGTCAGATGGGATGTAGGACCAGGAGGTCAAATTCCACGAAGACCGGCAGTGACGTGAAATATGGCCGTTACGTCCACAAGTGAAGCATATAGGCCTTTCGTCTGGAGTACGCCATTCGGCTGGGTCGCGATACCGCGTCGGGGCATTCAGGCTGCGGGTGCGTATGACAGTGCTGGACGGAGTGTAGTCAGGCCGATTAACTGAGCAGACGTTGGTCAAGCCCACGTTGGCCAATTCTTGGAGCACAACGGACTGGATCAATGACACGGCCGCGTGGCAATTGTCGGGGCTACGGTTAGGGGTCGTGACAGGAAATGCGGCTTCTATTTCACGTCTGATGATATATAGGATGTCATCAGAGCGATTGGGCGTGGGCGGACTGCGGAGGACTTCGCAGGTGGACGTAGCAGCCGTGTTGGGAAGGCGGGGAAATGGCTGGCCAATGCGGCGACTCTTGGCTTCTTCAAACCGCCGGCATTCAGTAATATAGGCTTGCACAGTGGAAGAATCCTTGAACACAAGGAGATGCAAGGCATCATCTGCTATGCGCTTAATGACATGTGCTACCTTATCAGGTTCGGATATCTTCGGATCCACCTTGCTGCACAGAGCGAGCACGTCCTGGATGTACGTGAGGTAGGATTCAGTGCATGTCTGGACACGCGAAGCGAGGTCTTTTTGGGCAGCGCGCTGACGTCCAATAGGCTTGCCACACAAATCTTTGAGCGTCTGCCCACAAATGTCCCAGCTGGTGAGTTTCTGCTCGTGGGTCTGAAACCAGACGCGTGGCGTACCCACGAGGTAAAATATGAAATTAGCGAGCATGATGGTCTGGTCCCAGTGGTTGCTGGCGCTCACCCGCTCATATAGGTGAAGCTAGTCTTCAACATCAGTGTCGTCGGTGCCAGAAAGGTTCCTGGGTCGCGGGGTTGTGCTAGAATGACGGTGGGCGTGGGTGCCTACGGGCACGAAGCATCCTCGCCTTTAGCTGGCATTGTAGATGGAGCCAAAGAGCGCCCGCTGCGTAAATCCATCTTGATAATGATCCCGCAACCTCCACCGAAAATGTTACGGGGTTAAAAACAGTCAGACGTATATTTACAGGATATTTACAATAATTATAGCAGCTGACAACATGGTAGACAGATCTTCTTCGTCAGCGTGTCACAATATAATATTAGAAGGTGCTAAGGGTCAGATACACGCAATATAGACTTCGCCAGGTACCCGCGCACAGATGGTTCCCTTCCAGAGAAGGTTAGGCCTAGTGTATTCGTCCACTCCGTCTGAGCGGGTATGCTGGGCGGTCCGCCCGGTCCGTTTGGCGTCAGGAATATACAAGTGCAATGAGGATAAATTACTCTTTATTTCACCTTTCCTAATGGTGTTCTTTAATAAAGAATTGTTTTGTGTCTACAGCGTCAGCACAAGAAGCTATCAGCGCCGATGGGACGGTTATAAAGGTACCTATACGTGCTGTCACCGAAAACTGCCAACCGTACTACCTTACGCTTATCTGATGGAGATATGTGAAATTTCGTTCGGGGGGGGGGGGGGGGGGAGGGGGCTCACGTTGCAGCTTGGCCTCTTCCTGCAGAGGAAGCTTTAGCTCGGGTGCTCCTATCTAAATACATGTAGAAGGTGAATTCGTTTGTCTCAGCAACAACTGCAGCACATTTGATGCGGTTTGTTGCATCTACAAGAGAAACTTGAATTCTACAACTTGTTTGGGAGTTTTCATTTAGGTTGTCAATTATTTATTTAAAGTTGGCAGAAATCGCAAATTTCCAGGAATGGAAACTATCAGGTTTAAAACTCTGTAACTCAATAATTGAAAATAGTATCACAATTCTATGAATCTCATCTAATGATGTATCTACAGCGGACAAAATTGCTATGTCACACATGAATCTCAAAATATTTAGTATTATGGAAATACGGCTTTTACAGAACCCTTGGATGGATGGATGGATGGATGGATGGACGGAACTTTCCTGTACGTCCGGCAAGGTTTAACGCGACCCGGGCTCAGGTCTCCCACGGGGGAACGTAAAGGCCCTGCCTCAACGTCCACGACTGCCCACGTCTGAATTCCGAGGTCTGAGCGGCGCAGAGTGGCGGCCCACTTCGACGACAGGGTCCCCGGAATAACTGCCATCTCTCCCATAACTACATTGCACTCCCACAGCATGTGTTTGAGTGTTGCTGGTCCTTCCTGGCACAATTTGCACGTGTCGTCCTGATGCTTATCTGGGAAGATACGTTTCAGACGGAATGGATTAGGGAAGGTGTCCGTCTGGAGTTGTCGCCAGGTGACGGCCTGCCTCCTGTTGTACACCACGTAGCCGAGTCACGTAAGATACAAATTGACGTACCAAATTTGTCAGCATTGACATTTATAATAAATGCCGCTTATAGAACCGCGATATCTGTTATTGATGTAGAGCTATTAGTTCGTAAACGTCATGATTGTATTTTTTTCGCACTTGCGAATTTTTCAAAATATTTAAAGCAAAATTCAGGCCCTAAATCGAAATTCCACTTCCAACAGATACTAGAATTTACCTTTCGCTCATAAATGCAACAAATTTCATTAAAAGCATCTAGGGGTTATCTCAGAAAAGCATCTCTGCGTTTTTCATGTATTTGAATAGGCTGCGTCGGAGTTGGGCCCGAGCTAAAGCTTGCTCTTAAACAACTTGTCGAGGGATCAAATACATGAATAATAACTGTATTGCCATTGCCAAAGATGCTGCAAACGAATTCTTGAACGCTACGAACTGTCAAAACAAGTAAAAGTTGTATTTCTTTATTAATAATTATACTCGTACGGGCCAAAAATTTTGCCCACAATGACTGATATCAATGTTTCCGTGTTTTTGTATATTTAATAATTCAAGATAATATCACAGGAACTTTAGAACTATATCAGTTCGAAACCAGCAAAATAGTGCATGCCACTGATATCAAAAATGTAAAGGCCATGAAATGAACAAGTTGAGGACAAATATGTTAATGAAACTTTGTCAATCAAGAACCTTGTTTACATTTTTGTACATATGCAACAGCTAGTGAAAAATCTCAGTGACGCTGTCATTTATTCCCATGTATTACGCAGGAGCAGCTGTCACCGTTGGTGTATCGTGAGTAATTGCACCGAAACTATTGTCCCAACAGAGAGCACGTATACAAAGCCGTTCTGCAAAATATACGAGGGCGAGTCAAATGAAAGTGAGTCAATGCGAATATATGACAAACGGGGTACTTTATTAAAGAAATGGCTGTGGCTTAGTTAAGGTTAAGCCCAGGATGCGAAGCATACTAGCCTTTATTTTAGTTGTTGAACCACTGTTTAGCCTGGGGAACTGCTGTTGCTTGGCTATATTTGGTTCGGCTAGACGAAGAAACAACTCATGCGTTACTCTGCTTCGCCTTCAAGAGTGGAACGCGAGAGCGTTCCCGTCGACCCGCCAAGGGGTGTAAGACAATGGGCTACGGCGCAGCGACTACGCGCCCCGCATTGGACGCGGTGAGCGTCGAGCAACGCAGCGTTCGGCGCGGCAACGAAATGTGCGCCTGAGCAAGCGACGCACGCCTGAGCCTTAGAAACAGCTCCTTTCTAAGGCAACACCGCATTCACTAGAGGCTCTTTTGTACCGCTTTGGAGCATCGTACTCGTGGCTCAGGGTAGCGTCTCCGTCTCACACTCCGGAGACCCTGGTTCGATTCCTACCCAGCCCATCTTGCAAGAGTTGAGCCAAAGCCACCTAGAAACAAGCGCAGCTGCTTATATACCGCCGCGACGCCGCGAGCGACGACGCGAGTTGGAGCCCCGTTTCTCCTCTGTCGTGACGTCACGGTGTCACGTGGTCAGCCTTGAAGGCGCCGCCGCGAGCGACGGCGCGAGTTGGAGCCCCGTTTCTCCTCTGTCGTTACGTCACGGTGTCACGTGGTATTGAAGGCGACACCGCCGCGCCTGAGGAGCTGGGTTGAGCTCTAGTAATATGCTTCGCATAAAATTAGTCTCCACGAGCATTTAGACATTTCTCCTATTGACTAACGAGTCGCGTGATTCCCGTCTCACAAAACTCCTTGGGTTGCTGCTTCAAAAAGCCTGCAACTGACTCTTTCACGTCATCGTCCGACACGAATCTGTTTCCCTTGAGCTATGTTTTCATTTGTCCCAAAATGTGGAAGTCGCAAGGCGACAGGTCTCAGCTGTATAGCGGATGTTGCAGCGTTTCCCATTTGAACAGTTCTGGCACCATGGTTCGTCCTCGATCACAATTGCAGACAAGAAGTCGTCACCCTCATTGTGATACCGGATGAGATGACTCAAGGCAGCACAGAAACGCTCCGTCTTCTGGCGGTGGTTAAAAATCTTATGCATCCATTGCGCACACACGAGTCGATAACCGAGATGTTCATGAATTATGAAGTGAACCGAACCATGACTGATGTTCACACGCTCTGCTAGTTCATCGATGCTTATCCTCCGTTCTTGCCTCATCAGCTCATCAACCTTCGCAATTTTGTTGGGGGTGATTGCACTGTGGCTTTGCCCCGGTCTTGGATCCTCTTTGCAACTTTCACGTGATTCTTTCAGCCGTTTAATCCAACGCATCACAGTGGCTAATGAAATGCAACGTTCAACGTACATGGCAGCCATACGCCGACTAATTTCTTTTTGGGAAACACCTTCAACTGTCAAAAACCTCACGGAACCACGTTGCTCAACTTCTGAAGAGTCCATTACGTCACAAAATCATGTTCGACGCAGTGTATGAGAGCATTAAAGAACAATTACCCTCACACCTGCATGTTACCTTTGTAAATGAGAGATACCTCTGTGCTGTGCGCATACCTCGCAGATAATGAACCGAACCATTATTGCGCAAGGTGGGTAGGCACACTTTCACTTAACTCGCCCTCGTTCATTAGAAATGCGAAGATACAATGGAATATACAAATGCTTGATAAAGGGCAAAAAAGTGTCACTGGAAAGAAAGTTCACTGCACGTATACACAAAACCTCGCAACAAGCTATTTAAGTATACGTGTAAGTCTCCAATACATCTGCGTATCTAAGAATAAGTCACTGTATATAATGTGTCAAACAAGGCAAATAAACATGTTGTGCAATCACAGATTCACAGAATCTTAGATCCCGCCCCCATTCCATCGACTCCCCCCGTTGTATCGCGCGCGACGGAAGGCGGTGCGCTTGCTCCCCGCTTTTCCCCTTTGCGCACACAAGATTGAGTCACCATCGTGGGATCACTCATTCCCCTCCCCCCCCGCTATGCTTTCACTCGCGCATACAGCATGCGGCGCGCGGTCACGAAGTTATCGCCCTTGGACTTCATACGAAACATGAGAGAGACGGCGACAGCAGGAATGTGCCTGAAGTGTACATTTATTTACTATCACAATAATATAATAAGAGTATCCGGCAAATGAAGCGTCCCGTGCCCGATTACTTTCCGCAAAAGAAGAAGTAACAAAATCGAACTTTCACCATGCGATCATTCGCTGGTCCGCAACAATGTTTCTTTTTCCTTTTGTGAAGCGGGGGCACCGAAATGAAAAGAAAACGCGAAAGAGAGTAAGTTGGCCAAAATCCAATGCCTACTTTGGGCACCAATGTGGCTACCGAATGAATATATAAGAAAACATGAGACGCTTGGTCCACCGAGAACCATACGCATAGTGCTCAGTATCCTACACCGGCGAGACAAGACTTTCCGGAGAGGTTGCGCTCAAGCGAACGCGGTGCAATCCGTCGAGTCCTCGCAGTGATGGCGGTGAGCGACCATTGTTTCTTTTTCTCGTCTGCTAGCCAGAAGGCGCCCAAAACTCTGCCAGGTGAAAATCCACTCAGCCAGAGAAAACCAAATGCACACCAAAGGGCGCTGCGTGGTGGTCGGGGCAACACGAGAAAAATGCATGCGCTCTAGCTGGCTCTGGCAGCCCGCTGGTATAGGGTAGCGAGAATAAAAAAAAATGAAAAGGCTCAATTTGTCCTCGCGAAAAAAGTCAAAGTAGAAAAAAAATTAATAAGAAAGTGGTTACCCTGGCTGGCTTCAGTGTCTTGACTCGGATGCGTTGGCATAGGTAAAAAATGATATTTTTTTTTTATGTGACGTGACGGCCCAAATGAACCACCACAGCGCTTCGTATCATGGGGCTTCGCTGCGTGCTTTGTCAACTTGTCTGATAGTGTGTTGATTTGGCTTGTCTCGTTGTATGTTCCGATCTAAGACTTTAGAAAAGTCAATGCACCTTTGGCGTCAAATATTTATAACAACATCAAACCAACAAACCTCCGCAATCAAATACCTAAAGCACAACTTTGGAATTGTCAATGCACCTTTCACATCAAAAGTTTATGAGAACTTTATAGCCATAAAGTTTCGGAATTTAGATCCACGCGCTCCGTAGATTCCGCCGCGAGCCCGCTCGCCATCAAAGTTTGCGCTCGGATGGGGCTGCTTACGTGATGTTACTCCCGGTGCATGGGCGTTGCCACGAAACCCAGCCCGAGTTCGCAATGTTCGCGGTGAAATGTCTTTTAGAGCGTGACAAGACATGTTAGACAAAATCCAGAATGATTTCTGGCGCCGGGGTTGCTTTGGTCGACGGTCAATGGACAGCGCGAAAACATTTCGGGGGAGGGGCTGAAGCGCCATAACCCCCCTCCCCCCACCTCTGACTACGCCCCTGGTGACTGCATAGACGTGTCGATTGAGACGCATCGCTGAGCTAAAAAAATATTGCATTTCCCTTGCGCGAGGAACGAAAAACATCTATGAAATTTGGCACTGACAGCCCGCATACAACGCCCGGGTGACTGGTACATTTAAGGCGTTTTTCGACGTTAATATTTAACACCTTCAAAGAAGAGGAGCCAACATCAAGTGCCCATAAATGTAAGAGCTACACACAGCACTCAGAGTTCACACATAGGACAGTTGATTTCCTTTTCACTTTAGGCGCTTAAATTTTCGAATATCTCTGGTATTATAAGGTGGTTTTTCAGGTGCAGGAAGTCAAGCAACTGCATATTTTTCGTTACTTCAGCTGTATGACAGAATGAAGTGCAAAGTATTGCTCAGGTGAAATATAGATTAACAGATAAAAGTTCTATGAAAAAATTTTTCGCCCTGTTAAATTCACGCTCGTATTACTGCATGAAAATAAAAGCCACAAAAATAAAACTTGTTGTGGTAGCGACCTATAAGATTCTATATTTCCTCCGATAATATTAACGCTCAGACACAGATAGAATATACACGTTGTTTCTTGATAAATAACTGCTCCACACGCTCGTGTCGTTTTGAACGAGTGTGCAAACGATAAAGGCATTTGATTTCATGGTATATGTTATATTGCGCAGAGATATTTTGCGCTCAAATAGATAAACAGGAGAGGTAGGGTTGGAAACTAATATGTAGAAGACAAAGTTAATGCTAAATAGCCGAGCAAGGGAACCAGAGTTGCAGATCGTCAATCAGCCTTTAGAGTCTGCGAGGGCATAAGTTTATCTAGGTCAATTACGCACGGGGGATCCTGATTATGAGAAGAAAATTTACAGCAGAAAAAAATAGGTTGGTGTGCATACGGCCGACATTGACAGATACTGAACGGAAGCGTACCACTCTCATGAAAAAAAAAACGGGTAGAATCAATGCATTTTACCGGTGTTAACATATGGGGCAAAAACTTGGAGGTTGGCAAATAAGCTCGCGAACAAGTTAAGGACCATTGACAAAACGATGGAACGACGAATGTTAGGTCTAACGTTAAAAGAAAGGAAGATAGCGTTGTGGATCATAGAACAAGAGGGATTATCTGATATTCTAATTGAGACTAGGAGAGAAAAATAGAGCTGGAAAGGCCCGGCGTAGAAGAGATAACTGGTGCGTCATCAGCGTTGCAGAATGGGTGCAACAAGTGCAGTCGAGGATAGTAGAGAGCTAGGTGGGGTGATGAAATTAGGAAATTCGCTGGCGCAAGTCGGAATCGGTTGGCGCGGGACAGAGGTATTTGGAGATGGCAGGGAGGAGCCTTCGTCATGCAGTGGACACAAAATGGGCGGATGATGGTGATCATGAACCTACACCAGAAAAAATAAATTTGTCGAGGTCGTGGGATCGAATCCCGGCCATGGCGGCCGCATTTCGACGGGGGCGAAATGCGAAAACAACTGTGCACTTAGATTTAGTTTCACGTTAAAGAACCGCAGGTGGTCGAAATTTCCGGAGTCCTCCACTACGGCGTGCCTCGTAATCAGAAAGTGGTTTTGACAAGTAAAACCCCATAACTAAAAAAAAGGTAAAGTGCCATTTACAGGCACTTTACCATACTTTCTAGTACCACGTAGTACTCGACGTTATCACGGCTGCGAGGTTCGGCAGAGTTACCGTAGGAATGGGCATGCACACTCACGTTTCGCTACCATTGATGGTATTTAGGTGAACATGGTTACTACACTCATAGAATGACGCACAATATCTCATCGTCAATCACGCTTCGTTTCCCACACATATCTTCGACTTACACGATAATTGCAACTTTGCTGCAAGGTTGAGGAACAGTGGAGGCCAAATTAAGATAGAGTGCGACAATATAGCATGAGACGATTAAGCATTCACATTACCTGCTTATGACGCAAAATAATAGGTCACTACAGCCTATGTACAAGGGAGCCCTTGACATACCTCGATGACAAGTACTTTGGCAATCTTTGCGCGTCTCGAAAACACCTCGGCTGATACAGCCATTCCAGAAGAAATCCTTGCACTTCTTTTCTTCGGCATCATAATAATACCTAAAAATTCTTAGTCCACTGCAGCGCAGCTCTGTTTCTATTATTGGTGGACGACATTCCATTATCTCGAACCTGCTCTCGTAGGGCTTTGCTGAGGCTGAAACAAAGCAGTGAGAAAATAAAACTGCATAAGGTGTTTTGACATGCAGTAGCCCCTGAAGACATTGTGTCATCAAGTAATCTGAGAAATATTTACGAACTCATTTACCCAGCGCCTTGATCGTGTTAACGCCACCGTGTGGCGCATCCTTCAAACTTCTCGCGGTAAGTAAGTAGTAAGTACTTTATTTAGAATAAGCAATTTACAAAGCTAACTGCAGGGGCAAAAGTTAAAGGCAATCAAGCCAGACAATGGCCCCTGTCCCTCGGCAGTTCATGACAGTTCATATGCTTCGAGTTCAGCACAATAAAAAAGGATTATAATATATTAGTGTAGGAAAATGGTCCACTAGTAACTTGCAAGAGTACACATATCAAATTACACATCAACAAAAGAAAACGTTTACATAACATCTTTAAATAGTCGTACAGAAGAGGTCGCGCGCGGCACGGTACACAGTCAAACAAAATAAATTCCGAAATGAGAAAGGTGAAAGTATGAGGATACACTGAAAGTAAATTATACATGGTAATACTCAGATCCCTAATTCATGGATGATTTAAACATTGGTTGAGGCATAAAAATCCGCTCGTTAATGCTTATACTGCATACATTTGCTTATTAATAAGTTCCTTGCTTGTTTTTTTAAAAGCACTACTACGAGTTTCAAAGTTCAGCCTATCTGCAAAGATATTCAGAACATGATGTGTCTGGTATGTAGCACTTTGTTTTCCACATTTAGTTCTTATTTTAGGTGCTCTTTTCCTTTGTTCTCGTAAAGAGTTATACGGTCTTTCGATAGAGCTTTGTTCATATAGTTTATTTTGCTGAATTACCTGGAGTAATTTAATATACTATGACTGATACACCCTGAGAATGGAATATTTCATGAAGAATTGAGCAGCTGGTACTTCCTGTAATTTTCCCGTGCATTTTTCCAAACAGCGCAATATTTTTTCCAGAGAAATAAGCTCATGGTAATTTCTTTGCGATGTCGTTCCCCAGACTAATATCCCATAATTTATCTTTGAATGGAAAAGTCCATAGTGCATACTTATTTTCAACCTTAGTGGGATTAAATGTACTGCTTTGTGAAAATACCCAACTACTCGGGCGAACGCGGTAATCAGGTGATTCACATGTGTATTCCAGTTTACTTCCTGCTGGAACCACAGACCAAGACTTTTTTTGTTCCCTGACGTGTTCAGTATGTCTTCCTTCAACATTTACACTTATTTTACTTATAGGCTTGTTTATAGGTCGGAATATCATATACTTTGTATTATTTGCATTCAAGCGTAGCTTATTTAGCCTTAAGCAATTTGGAAGTTTCCTTAAATAATTATTTACACTGACCTCAAGTACTTCCAAATTGTCTGATGAAAAGAAAACGTTAGTATCATAATAAGTTCAGGGGAATCAGGCATTTCGACATTATCATTTTTATATAGGCAAGGAACAATAGTGGCCCCAGTATGGACCCCTGGGGAACTCCGTGGTTTAACTTTACATTCGCAGAAATTGTGCTATGATTTTGTACGAATTGATAACGATCTTCAAGGTAACTTTAAAGAGTTTCAACTCTTTAGCGACTCCACGCGCCCCATACCTCGAAAAGTTATGAATTAATAGTTGGAATTGCATGGAGTCGAATGCTTTTTGAAGAAAGTGATGCGCAAATGCTATCAAAAAACGAAAGAAAAAGAAGTAACACAATTTCAAGGTCTACCTGGGCACCGAGCTAAGCCTAATGCAAGAATGCCCGTTTACGATGCATCGGGTGCCCGGTTTTGACCCAGGTGGTCAAAATTAATCCGGTGTCTCCTACTACGTCTTGCCTCATTATGACATTGGGGTTTTGGCACGTAATACCTCAGAATTTCATTTCTATGCAGCTTTCTTTTTACCTGCTACCGTAAGAAGAGGCCTTCCTTACTGCAAAACAACTTCAGACTAAGCTTCTCGTTCCCGTGTAATAGACAGTGGACGTGACGGGAAGTTTCCCGAAGCCCCACGCGCAATGCTGTTATCGCGCGGGCGAGACCATCTGCAACCATCGATGATAATGTATTGGGCAGGTGCGTGATGTAACATCGGGATACGGCGGTAATTACCCTCGTATTCAAAAAAAGATTGTCGCCTCGAAGCTCTTGCTCCACTTCCACCTCCACTACTTAAAAGTTTAACTTTCCAGGTGCGATGCTGCCAGCGACTTAAGTCGAGGTGGAGTGTTGTATGTAGCAACGTAAGCTTGCTGAAGGCGAGTTCCTTCTTTTATATTTGCATAGATTGTACCGAAAAAGCAAGGTGAAAGCGCCATCCGGGGTTTCTTTCAGTATGTCAGCCTGTTTACCTCTTTCAAACAGCTTGTCGTCAGCTTCGCGGCCGGGAGCCGATACTTTTTTTTTTCATGTTTGACAAGTAGGACTGTTTTCGTCTGATCGCGGGTCGCAAGACTCTTTTCCGCTGCTATTGTGCCCCGTGCTGCCTAACAGGTGACACAGTTCTGATTCTGAAACGTGCGTTTCCAAATGAAAATTTGCAAATACCACATTCGTGGTGCGCCGCCTTGATAAAATATGACCTTGACAAGCACAATTAGTGGTGTCCACCTTTATTTAATGCCGCAGCATTCATAATGTTTGATTCATAAATGGGCGTCAAAATAATGCAGGCCAAATAACAAACCAAGCGTGCGATCATATAACACTTAGCGAAAGTGAACCAATCACTTGTCCGCGCGTGACTGGTCAGAATGGCACTTTCCTGCACAAGAAGGCGCTTATTATCAATCACGTGGCGCCAAGCGAATAGCTTGCTTTCTAAACCGCAATCAGAGATCGTGCCCCAGGAGTGAAAAGGTTGGCAGGCGTGACGGTGGCATTGGTCTCACAAGTTATAGTTGGTCTTACGAGGGCTCTTCAGTGGGAGGCGTGGTGCCATGTAGTGATTGCTATAGAACTCAGTGGCGAGAACAGGGGGCGCGCATCTACGAAAACTTTGCGAGTAAATAAGCAGCGCAAAAATACGTTTTACAGTGTATTTGAAAACAAAAACACAAGCGCAACGACCAACGTAGAATATATATATATATATATATATATATATATATATATATATATAGTGAAAGGAAAGGAAGAGAGACACAAGACATGAGTCTATATCCCCCATTCCCATACACTAAGCTAGGAGCAGCATGTCCTCAGCTGGGCACTCAAGTCAGTTGCCTTCAGCTACAGAAGAAGAGCTCGAATGGCATTCTCGGCTGATGAAATATCAGGTCAGGCTCCCAAGACCTATTCTTCTGTCAATGGCCTATCGTCCAGTCTATTGAAGGCACACTGGAGAGTCCGACCTTCATTATCGAAGCCAGAACAGTAGCACCTCAGATGACTCATGGTGTCTTCACACTTGCACTTATCGCACATCGGTCAGGCCGCCATTCCAATATGATAGTTGTAGCAGTTAACGAATGCTACACCTACGCACAGCCGTCAAAACCCGGCTAGGTCACGTAGTGAAATGTTTGCTGGTAATCGTAGTTTCAGTGATGGGTTGAGGCTGTATAATGAACGGTTAGATTTCTGTCGGGTAAGCCAGAACTCGTGTAAAGAGCCTAGAAGTCTAGATGTACTTTGTCTTCCGCGAGGCGTCTGGTATCTTCAGCATCTGTCGCATCGCTTTACTGTACGTGGGGTTCAAAATTAAGCTTTATGTTAAAAAAAAAGGCACTGGGAGGCACGCGAAGACGACTTGTACAAAAAGGTTATGTGGCCAGGGGAACACAAAGTGAGACGGTAATTATCACTGTCAGCAGCCCAATTAACTAAAATTGAATAATTAACTTTTGTTGACTACACTAAGTGGGTAAGTTTGTATTAAAAGTTAGAGGCACTAGTGTTTCCCCACAGTATCAGTTGGAAGAATTCTCCTAGTGTGCCTGTGCTCCGAGACATCAGACTCTAAAATGAGATAGTGGTTCGCATGAATACGCATGCAAAAAAGTGAGGATCGGCAGAAAGCTCCTCCCTGATGTGGCATGGCTGTTGCGAGAGGCGTTTAGTCTGACAACAGGGCAGAGGCATTGGCAAAAATGATAGCTGTCCCCCTTGCGCTCTAGGCTGGCGAAACAAAGATATGACAGTGCGGTGTGCCGTTCAGTTGTTGCTCTTGATTTTAGTAAAACTTACAATACTTGGAAATCAGCAGTCACTTAATTTGCGTAGCTTTGGCAAGGAGCATGCCAGCTCATCTAGACACCATTACGCACGCGCCCTGCCCTCCGGACTCCCCGCTCATGCCATTATCTCGGCATGGCAGCTGCCACCATCGTTACAGGCTGCGCGGTCGCGTCTTACAACAGCGGTTCCGGGTTCCTCGATTTTTTATTTGGGCACCCGAGAATGGAAGGTGGGACAGTTATCATATTTGCCTATGCCTCCGCCCCGTAGTCAGACTAAACGCCGCACACAACAGACGCGTCACATCATGCATGCGTAATAATGGGGACGACAAATCAAATTTGGAGTCGCATATCTCGGAGCCTAGACACGTTAGAACTCTTCTAAATAATACCGTGTAGAAATATGATGCCTCAAACTTTTCAATACAAACATTGCCACTTACTGCCGTCAACAAAAAGTTAAATAGTAAATTTTATTTTTTGGGCTGCTGACAGCGATAATAATAATCTCACATGCTGTCCCCCTGGCCACATAACTTATATGCATAGGTGGTCTTAACGTGCCTTCCAGTGCCTAATTTTAAGAAAGCCATCAAGCTTAGTTTTGAACACCCTGTATTCAAAAGTGCTGTAGCGCAGGTGTTTGTCTTTAGTTGCCACAAAAAGTGACTAAGATGATAGAGGGAGGACGATGAACTTCAGACTTCAGCATGAAGGAAGTGATGACAGTTAAAGAGCATGAAAAAAGGAAGCCACTACGCAGAACATATTCCCGTGAAGAGTACTAAGCTTTGAACAAATCTTTATTATGAAACGCCGAAAAAGTTTTGTGCCCTTTCCAACAGACAATTTTCCGTATGCCGAAACAACAATGAAAGAATGTACACGAATTTAAATATGTTCAAAATACACCAAACGTAAACCAAACATCCGCGGTGTTTAATAGCGTAGGCACAGATAGGCAGTCACAACTGAGCTAACCATGAGTAACATCAACGTGACGGACGTAAGACTACAAAGAAGTAAATCCCTAAGATAACAACTCGATTAACTCCAAAATGTTCATTGTTTATGCCAGTCATCTCATTGACGAAGTGTAGAGATGCCTGCAGTGAAGTGGGGCCTTTCTCTGAATACAAGAGTCTTAAGATATCTCTGGGCAACTGGTCCTGATGATCTGCATGCGGTGGTAGCACGTTTGCTAGATACTTGGATGCCACTTGCATGAACATTAAGACATGCCATGAATATAGGAAATTTGAGGAAGTGGTGGGCTCTCGTAATTTGGCCTCTGAATTCAACTCTGCCGCTAACCATTATAGGTTTCATGATCTTTTCAATAGCGGCAGTCATTACTTCCTATTAGTCTTATTCTTCGACGTTACGAATCAGCAACTGCACGCTAAACTTCATTAGTACAAAAAACGTCTACGACACGCGAACGAATTCTTAGTGAGACACATCCAAGGCAACGATATATTCGTTAGATAGCAAGCGTTTCTTCTAAGAGAGCACACAATTTTCTTTGCCTGTATCAGCAGCTACTAGAAAGGTGTTACTAAACAAACGTTTGTTTAAAGGCGCATTTTTGTACCAATGAAGCCGCCCTGTTTCTCGAGTTAGGTTGCTTCACATTGCTTCAACATTGCTTCATAACAGGGTGCAATAAGCTATGATTTCGTCAATACTAAACCGAAACCCTTAGTTGTCGAGAATGAGCTGCACGTCCTTTCTAAGCTAAAAAAATTACATTTGGCACATCATTGTAGGCAGAATAGCATTATGTAGCACAGTACAAAGCTCACCATCTGCTTTATAGATTGAAGTTCTTAAGCTTGAAAAAAGTCAGCCAAAGTCAAATGAATGAGTTATACTATGAGTGATATTAGCGTAATATAAACTCCATCATAGTTTTGACTACATGTGTCTATTCAAGAGAGAGAGAAATAACTTTATTTATAGAGCCGGCAGATTGGTGGGGGGGTCAAGCCCGCCTAGATGGCGGCCAGAAGCCTTTGAGCTCTAACGGCATCGTCGGCCTGCTGGACGGCCAAAAGTTGGTCTTCGGGGGCCTAGCTGAGCGACACGGTCTCCCACTGATTCCGATCCTTAATTTTATGGCTCTGTCGAGGCGCCCGAGGGCAGGCCCAGATAATGTGATCCAGGTCCGCCTTTTTTTGACAAAACTTACATTTGGCCGAATATTGGTCTGGATAATAATGATTATAAGTCACCGGATTTGGATACGTATTTGTTTGAAGGAGGCGCCATGCCACCTTCACCACCATCCACCATGCTTATTAAATGATGGATGTGCGGGAGGAAAACGCACCCTCCCCAATCTGTAATGATAAGTTATCTCCCTGTAGCCAACCATCCGGTCTCCTGTCAGCCCCAGCCGCGGCGCCCCGGTGGCTCGGCTTGTGAGTCCTCGAGCCACGGTGTCGGCCGCCTCGTTGCCGGGAGGTAGGAGTGCACAGGCACCCAGATGATATAGACAACCCGCTGACCGCGGAACTTTGCCAGAATACGTCGTGATTCCGGCGAAATGCGCCCCTTTGCGTGATTTAAAATGGCCGTTTTAGAATCACTGACTATTATCGTGGCCAGTGTGGAAGCCATTGCGAGAGTAATGGCTGACTCCTCAGCCAACTCGGCTCTATTGCTTTTAATAGATCCGCTGACCTTAAGAGCACCTTCCGAGTTCACTGGAACGATAGACATATTCTGATTAGTCGTGTACTCTGCCGCGTCGACGTACACCACGTCCTGAGAGCGTTGGAATCGCCTCTGTATAGCCCTTGCACTTTCCTCCCGCCTTTCCCCATGCATGTTTGTGGTTAGCGGTGGGATAATAAGCTGCTTCCTTATGTCTTCGGGAATGTCTACTTTAGTGCCACACTGTGATACGTATGTTACTCTAAGCTTGTTAGGTGTTTTTCTGCCAGTACGTGTTTTTATGTGAGTCTCTCGTATTGCGCTATCGTATGGGTTTCTAGGAGTTCTTCGAGCGTGTTGTGGACACCTAAGGCTAGGAGCCTGTCATTCGATCGGCAAACCTATGGCTTGTTTGAATGACCGTCTAATGACGCCTTCAAGCTTTGTGTTTTCTTTATTCTTTATTTTTATTCAAGAATTACCCCGCATTGCCCGAAGGCGTTATAGCAGGGGGGTTACAGCAGGGAAAAAAACAAATCTTCATTCGTACAGCACACTTGCTCTTCACACAGCTGATTCCACTCCACAATAGTTCTGACAAAAAAGGAATCCGCAAACAAGTACGTCCTGGCACGGTATTCGCGGATTTTAAGTGAATGGTCATTACGCCTAGAAATATAATGTGATTCTTTCAAGTAGCTTTTACTGCTAATTCCAGTCTTATTATTAAAAATGTGGTATAAAAACTTCAGTCTCAACTTTTTCCGTCTAGAGGAAAGCAGTTCCCAATTCAATTCAAGTTTCATTTTAGTACAACTTTCTCTCCGCCCATACCGCCCCAGGACGAACCTAGCAGCTCGGTTTTGAATTCTTTCCAGCTTATCAATCAAGTTCTTTTGCGCGGGGTCCCAAACGGCACAGGCGTATTCCAAGATTGGTCTAACACATGTTAGGTAAGCAGTTTTCTTTAGGTTCGGCTGTGAACATTTCAAGTTCCTCTGAATAAAATTGAGTGCCCTACCAGCTTTTACAATGACGTCATCCACATGAGCAGACCATGAGCAGTCGGATGATAGCGTCACACCTAGATACTTGTATATAGGTTCGTTTTTTATCAGGGTATTATTTATCTGGTAAAGATTTACAATCCGTTTCTTCTTTCTTGTAAGAGATACATGAACACACTTTTTTAAATTCAAATTCATCTTCCAAGTGGAACACCAAGTATTAATACATTCTAAGTCAGATTGTAACATGGCAGCATCTTGTTCACTCTTAATTTTCCTATAAACAACACAATCGTCGGCAAACAACCGTATACATGAAGAAATACTAACAGAGATATCATTTATATAAAGTAAAAACAAAAGTGGCCCTAAGACTGAGCCCTGTGGGACTCCTGACGTCACATCAGCGTATGCCGAGCTTTTGCCGTTCAAAACAACACATTGTCGGCGCTGAGACAAATATCCGCTACTTGCAGATTTAGTTAAGGGGTTGCATATACTATGCGGCTAATGACAAAAGCCTGGACTAGTCGTACCAGATTGTTCTCATTCATCCATTAACGACGATTACCTATTCTCTTAATTAGTCTCATTGTTTGTTTTGCGCTGTTCTCTAGTATTCTGATTGTTTCCCCGTTGTGACCGTTCGCTGATACGTGGAGTCCGAGGACTCTAATGCTGTCAACAATAGGTATTTGGCTGCCATTTACAAAAGCGTGATGTTTGGTTTATCCGTAGAACTCTTACGGCGCCTGCGTGTCGGTCGGTACAGAAGTAATTCTAATTTTTGCGGCGAGCATCTCAATCCTTTATCTGTGACATATTTGTCAGGCGTATGTATGACTGTATGACTCATGTATGGGTATAACTGTCCATCACTTCCACCTGTTACCCAACGGGTGATATCATCGGCGTACAGGCTATGCTGTAATCCTATATTTTCTAGTTCTGCTGGCAGGCCAATCATAGCTACATTGAAAAGAGAGATAAGACTGATCCTTGTGGTGTGCCCCGGCTTCCGAGTTTTATCTCTTTGGATTTCCCTTCGCCGATTGGGATTTGCGCAATACGGTCAGAGAGAAAGTCTTGAACATACGCATGGGTTCATTGCCCCACTCCTAGCCCTTGTAAGTTTTCAAAAATGGCCCTGTGGGTGATATTGTCAAAGGCGTTCGTAAGATCAAGACCAAGGATAACTTTGGCATTCATTGTTGGAGGTTCCGCGTCTATTATTTGGTGTTTCATTTGTAACATAATCTCTTTTGTAGACAGTTTTGTTCTAAACCCGATCATGGTGCGCGGGAAAAGGCCATTATCGTTCATGAATTTAGTTACACGTGTGAGGATGACGTGCTCCATGAGCTTGCTAGCACACGACGTTAAAGGGCGCTTGAAACGGTGGGGACAAATTTTGTAGACGCGTAGGGTACAGCTTAAGTAGAACATTCGCACCACAATTTAAGTGAAGCGCTACATATTAATGGAGCTACAAGCGATTACAAGGTACCCTCCTCCCTAGCCATGCTTTTCCTCCTCAACTCGTTCGCCGAGCGATCGGGGCTAAGCTCCGCCTTCACTGGTTCTGCGTCACGATGCGACGTCACATCGTCCACTTCCGGTTGTTTTGGAGCCCGCTTCCGCCCGCGCGAAACCTCTCCGCTAGCCGCTTGGCCGTTGATGGAAGCAGCGCGCGTTGCGAGCATTCTGTCGTAGCGCCGAACGTGTCTGGTATTCCGGTAATCACACACTAGCTGAACGTTTCGCCGGAACGGTGGAGGCATAAACTCAAGCTGATGAAGGAACAATAGCACAGACGTACGTGAGCTGCCTGATCGGTCTCCACGGTCCAGCCACCCGTTGGCGCAGAGCTTAAGCCGCCAAAGAAAGAGCTAATATTGCTCTAACCGAGTGCAAAATATTTTAAACATTTACAGAAACAACGCGTTAACGATATTCACTCCTGCGAAAAATTTACACCAGCAGCAAAGAAGAATACATTTTGTTACTGCTTCTGTGTGTGGTTGAGCTCTATGCCACCAGGTGGCTGCACCTTGTAGACCATTCACATTTGCCCTTCTGTTCATCCCTTGAAACGACACGCAAGGGGACACGGCCAGACCCGGTCCCCTTGCGCTTGCGTTTACCCTAATACTGGACTCGCGAAACGCTATTGCGTTAGTAATCTTCCGGGGTAAAGTGACGGGCGCAATCACGCAAATCCTGGCGCCGATCGGATAGCGGCAGTCCGATGCGCTGCAGCCAGTCCGCTCGCCTACTCGCTTGCAGAGCGACACGATGTTGCAGCTTGACATATTGCCAGTCGCTACCTTTACAGTCCACAACGCAACAAAGTCGAATCATAGCGCTCCCGAAAAGACAGACTGACACTGACGGCGGAGCTCTCGTCAAAGACTGCGCACGTTGTAACACAAGCAGACGACACCTGATGTGTGCCAGAACTGCATAAGTGTACTGAAAAATTGTTCTTGTGCATTCTCTTTATGTTACTTTCTTTTTATAAAAACAAATTGACTGACGTTCCAACTATTACGATCATCATTTGTTTACCATAAAGTTGGAAAAAATTATCCATCCCGCGCCCTGGTCAGCCAGTCAGATAGCTCGCCCCACTGACGTCATATGGGTAGGGGCGGCTTAAAATTCTGCCGAGCAGTGTGCTGCGATCGGCAGCGATGTGCATTTTTAAAGCCTTGTAATAAATTACACGCTTTACACGCCTTACACTACGCGGAGCACTTAGATGTATCAAATAATGATCAGAAGGACCTACCCCAACGACTCAGTACGTTTGTAGAAAATCATCAAAATCGTTTCAAGGTCTCTTCAACAATATAGGCGTGAGATTCTCAAGTTGAAATTTCTTTCCCGGCTTTGGAATCATTATAACCTGGGTGGTTTTCAATTGGCGTGGAATATTACCCTGTTTCCAGCAGTTGTTAATATACTTGGTGAGGGCCGAGATAGTTTCATCATCGAGATTTCTCCGGATCTTGTTGGTGATTCCATCCGGGCTTGGCGTGGATTTCGTATTGAGCCTGATAAGCTCCGCTCGAACTTCAGCCTCGGTTATGGGGCTGTCTAGATTCGGGTTTTCCTTACCAGTATACTGATGTTGTTGTTCTTTGGTTGTATTTATTCCTACGTATAGCCTTTGTAGTTCCTGTAAAAGTGCTTCCGTGCCTTTGTATCCGTGAAATATTTTGTGCAGGTAGCGCCGTGTGGACTTGCTGTTTTTCGGGTCTAAAAGATAACGCAGAAGATTCCAGGTTTTAGGTAGCCTTATCTGTCTCTTCATGGCGTTGCACGTGGCCTCCCAATTTTTACGGCTTAATCTTTTCGCATAGTCCTCTACTTCCTTATTGAGCATGGCGATTTTCTTTCTCAGGTTTCTATTTTTTTGCCGTTTCCAGCGTTTCTGCATGCTACTCTTTGCCTCCGACATATGTAGGAGTTTGCTGTCGGCCTCCTCTATCCCCGCTTTTTCCAGAATAGTCGTGGTGGTTCGTTTCACACTGTGATGAAGTTTTTTAGTTCCGAATCTCGATGTAATTTATGACTTTATCAGCGTCCTCCTCCCGGATTTTGCGGAAGGAGTACCATTCGACAATCGTTATTTTCTTGCCTTTCTTTCTTGATGGGCCTGCGTGTGCAGTTGTTGCTACAATGAAGTGATCACTACCCAGGTTTTCTTGTGTGTTTATACATTTTGCATCGGGTGTGTTCTTTGTAAAAGTTAGGTCTGGTGTGGTGTCACTGCTCACGCTGTTACCCATTCTAGTGGGCGCTTGTGGGTCCGTTACGAGAGTAAGACCCTCCTGCTGAGCGTCTAACCATAGATTACGACCCTTAAAGTTATCCAAACGGTATCTCCAAGCCGCGTGGGGTGCATTAAAATCCCCTACAATTACCATTGCATGTCTTTCTGCTAAATTTAAGGATTTACGAAAAAGCGGGCCGAATCTCAGCTTGCGTCGAGGGCTACTGTATACATTTACATTTAAGATGAAAAGGCTTCCTTCTCCCTTGCGCATGGGAATGATTTCAATCAGTACGTGGTGTACACCGGCCACGCCAGCGTTGTATTCTATGGCCGTAAGGTTTCTATGTACGAGAGTTGTAACGGATGCCTTCTCGCCGGGTGCACCGTATGCTTTGTAAGCGGATAATTTAGCCAGTCTACCCGTTTCTCGCAGGGCGATGACGTCAGGGGCCTCCTTGCTACCTATTAACTACTGTAGGTATCCCCGTATCCGGTGATACCCGCGACAGTTCCATTGCCATAGCATGTATTTATTACGCGGAGCCATGTTTCATTTTTAATTGTTTGATTCTCCCCGGTGACTTTAGTGGTTTCTGTCACTAGGGTTCGATGATATGGTTTGGTGGTCGCTTTTACCGGTCCCACTCCCGCGGGCCTCAAGTCTATTTGCGCGTTTTCAACTGTTAATCGGGTTTCAATGCCTTCTATTCTTTGTAGAATTTCCACGAACTGTACCTGTAAACCGGAGAATTGTTGTTGTAGCGTCTTAACTCCACAAACATTCCCTCTACTTGCTTTTCTCACTGCGTTGCGACGCTACTTTGCACGTCTGTTGCGTCTTCAGCTTTTATTTTGTGGGGTGGCGTCCCTGTCATTTGTGCGAGAACGGGCGTCGACTCGCGGCTAGGCGTCTGTGCCGTACTGGCGGTAGGCGTGTGACTTGGCTCGTGTGTCCTATACTGCTGAAGCCTAGCGTTTTCTTGCCCTAATTGTTGAATTTCCTCCCTCTGCTTCGCGTTTTCACAAGTAATTTGCGCTAGTAATGTTCTAATTTGAATAATTTTCTGCTCCAGTGCGGACCCTTCCATTTTAGGTGTTATATCAGACGGAGAAGCAGCCCGGAGACCGTGTCTGCCCAGCTCACCTGCGTTTTGTTGTCGTCGTCCCCGCCAGAGCCCTCCGGGGTTCTGTGTAGCGGAGATCCTCTCGATCTCGATTCAGACCTGGGCCGGGACCTGAACCGGGACTTGGAGTTAGACCGGCCGCCACCACCTCCACAGGGGAGTCTCGGGAAGGAGCTAGAGCGGCTCCTGTCGCGGCGTCTGCTGCTGTGGCGATTGTTCCATATCGATCCCTTGCGCGATTCGGTGCTGCCGGACCACTCCCTGGACTGACTCGGGCGATTTTCCGCCATAGCTTTCTGCGATTGATGTTCATTCCGTTGTTGTTGTTGTCTCCAGTGCCTCTTTCTAAGAAGATATGGTGTCTTGAATCGTTCACGGCACTTTTTGTCTCTCGTGAAGTGTTCCTCCCCACACATTAAGCAAGTTGGCTCGCACTGATGATCTTTGGGTAGATTGAGGTTTCCGCACCCGCGACATTTCTTGTTCGGTGTCAGGCAGACATCCGCTTGGTGGCCGAGGCGGCCACAGGTGGTACATGTATCGTACTGCTTACGACTTAGTAGGCATCGGCATTCAGCTCCGTGGTAGTACACGTAGTGTGGTACGTATGTACCTTCAAACACTATCACAACCGAATCTGTGCGTCCTATGCGTCTTGTGAAGGAATTACTTCTAGAGTACTCACGCTTCCCTATGGGGAACGTGAGCTTACTCGCAGTGTTTGTGTTCACCCAGGTTATTAAACTTGGATTGGACGGCACACACACACACACACACACACACATACATACACACACACACACACACACACGTATATATATATATATATATATATATATATATACAGTTAGATAGATAGATCGACAGATAGATAGATAGATAGATAGATAGATAGATAGATAGATAGATAGATAGATAGATAGATAGATAGATAGATAGATAGATTGTTATGAGCGACCTGACCTGCGGGCGAAGAAGACGAGCTTTGCCCAGGCCAGTCATCTTTGTTGCTGTGGTGCCACTGGGTAAATATTGTTACGGAAAGGAAGAAGCGTGCCTCTATTTACAGATGGCTTTTAATGGCTGGGCCAACAAGCGTAGAGCACCGATAAAGAAACTACCCTCTTCCTCGTCGTCTCTCAGGCCACCAGCATAGTCCTCTTCTTCACACCTTACCGACTGTGACATCACCCCCGTCGGAAAAAGCACCTTATTGGTGCGGCTCATCTGTCCAAGAAAGGTAATGTTTGAGACGGCTGACGTGGATGATGTCAGAGAGAGGTGAAGGCACCGTGGCATCCAGCGGAGACACTTCATATGTGACAGGGGTCACATGGCGAAGGATGCGGTAAGGGCCATAGTATCGCGAGAGGAATTTCTCCGAAAGACCAACACGCCGAGTTGGATACCAAACTAGCACAAGAGCACCTGGTTCGTAATGCACGTCATGATGGCGCTGGTCGTAACGGCACTTCTGGCGTGTCTGTGAAGCAGAAAGACAAATGCGGGCAATCTGGCGTGCTTGGGTCGCTGTGGTTATGACATCCCGAGTGTACTCTGTCGGCGAGTCGAGCGGGGTCGAGAGGAGTGTCTCGAAAGGCAAAGTTGGCTCACGGCCGAAGCGGAGATAGAAGGGGGAATAGCCAGCCGTGTCGTCGCTCGAGGAATTGTAGGCGAACGTGACAAATGGTAGAGCAATGTCCCAGTCGCGATGATCGGAGGAAACATACATTACTAACATGTCAGTTAATGTGCGGTTCAGGCGTTCGGTAAGACCGTTAGTTTGAAGATGGTAAGCGGTAGTAAGTTCGTGTTTAGTAGCACATGATCGAAGTAGGTCGTCTATGACTTCGGAAAGAAAGTATCTGCCGCGATCGGTGAGAAGTTGACGAGGTGCACCGTGGTGCAAGATAACGTCGTGAAGCAATAAATCAGCGACGTCTGTAGCGCAGCTGGTCGGTAGGGCTCTAGTAATGGCATAGCGAGTTGTATAGTCCATAGCGACGGCAATCCACCTATTTCCGTCATTCGACTTAGGGAATGGTCCGAGAAGATCAACGCCAACGCGAAAAAAAGGGTCGGCCGGTATATCCAAAGGCTGCAGCAGTCCGGCAGCAGGCACAGCTGGTCTTTTTCAGCGTTGACACGACTCACACGCGGCAACATAGCACTGAACGGAGCGGTTGAGACGGGGCCAGAAAAACCGTCACCGAATTCGGTCATAGGTCCACGTAACACCAAGGTGTCCAGCGGTGGGAACGTCGTGCAGTTGCTGCAGTACAGTCTGTCGCAGATGAGACGGAATGACGGTCAGGAGCTCGGACCCGTCGGGGTGCATGTTGCGGCGATACAGGATGCCATTTTGTAGCACGAACATGTGAAGGGATGGGTCAGACGGATCAGAGAGCAGGCGTTCGATCATGGGGCGTAATGGCTCATCGCGTCGTTGTTCCGCGCCAATGTCTTGCAAGGCAGAGAGCGAAAGAACGCAGATCGGTGCGACATCTACTAGGCCGTCCGGTGCATCGACGGGATGACGAGACAGGCAGTCGGCATCCTGATGTAGACGACCCGACTTGTAGACCACAGTGTATGTATATTCCTGCAGCCATAGGGCCCAGCGACCGAGGCGTCCGGTGGGATCCTTAAGGGAGGAAAGCCAAGAAAGGGCGTGGTGGTCGGTTGTAACTGTAAATGGCCGACCATATATATAGGGTCTGAACTTGCCCATCGCCCAAATGAGGGCGAGACACTCGCGCTCAGTAATCGAGTAATTGCGCTCTGCGGGAGAGAGGAGGCGGCTGGCGTAGGCGATGACGCGGTCGTGCCCACATTGGCGTTGAGCTAAAACTGCGCCGATGCCGTAGCCACTAGCGTCAGTGCGGATTTCTGTCGGAGCGGAGGCGTCAAAATGGGCGAGAACAGGAGCTGCGAGAAAGCAGACGCTTGTTCAGAGCCCCAACAGAAAGGAACGTCTTTCTTCAGGAGGTCAGTCAGGGGACGGGCAACATGGGCGAAATTTTCCACAAACCTGCGGAAGTACGAGCAAAGGCCAATAAAGCTGCGAACATCTTTGGCACAAGTTGGTACGGGGGAATTCTGCACAGCATGGACTTTTGCGGGGTCGGGGCGAATGCCTGACGAATCGACTAGGTGCCCGAGCATGGTTATTTGGCGGTGACCGAAGTGGCACTTGGACGAGTTGAGCTGCAAGCCAGCGGTGCGAAAAACAGAAAGAACAGATGAAAGTCTTTCAAGATGAGTCGCAAAAGTTGAAGAGAATACGATGACGTCATCCAAGTAGCACAAACAGATGGACCATTTCAAACCACGCAAGAGCATGTCCATCATCCGTTCAAAGGTCGCCGGGGCATTGCACAAGCCAAAAGGCATTACCCGGAACTGATATAGGCTGTCTGGTGTGACGAATGCGGTCTTTTCACGGTCCATTTAATCCACGGCAATTTGCCAATATCCAGAGCGAATGGCTATAGATGAAAAATAAGTGGCACCGTGGAGACAATCCAGAGCATCGTCAATACGGAGAAGTGGATATACATCTTTCTTGGTGATCGTGTTTAGATGGCGATAGTCAACGCAGAATCGCCAGCTGTTATCCTTCTTTTTGACGAGAACAACAGGGGACGCCCACGGACTGGAAGAGTGTTCAATAATCCCTTTGGCAAGCATCTTGTCAACCTCGCTCTGGATAACGTGTCGCTCAGAAGGCGACACCCGGTATGGGCGTCGGCGAACAGGTGCTGCATAGCCGGTATTTACACGATGCTTAACGACCGTAGTTTGACACTAAGGGCGATCGTTCAGGTCGAAAATGTCGGAGTAGGACTCGAGGAGGCAATGGAGCTCTGCAGTTTGTTGGGTCGAGAGCTCCGGTGCAATCATCTTTGTAAAGTCGTCGGTCGGGGCTGATGTAGACGGCGGAGAATGAGCATTGGTCGAAGACGGCGCAACAGATAGAGCGGAAATGTGGCACTCGTGCGTCGGTGACAGCGTGGCAAGAGACATGCCTCGAGGAACTACTTGTGGGCACTGTCCGAAATTTAGGATGGGAAGACATGTCTGATTGTCCGCAACAGAAACGATGGTGTGTGGGAAGGAGACATTGTGAGAAAGCAGGACTGAAGTCGCGGGAGTAAGGACGTAGTCTCCGTCAGGTACAGGTGGACAGGCGAAGACAGGGATGCAGGTTGCTGCAAGAGATGGCAGGCGTATAAAATCCGCGGAACAAAGCTGAGTTGGCGCTTGAGCAGGAAGGTCAACGGGAACAGGTAGGGGTAGGTCAAGTTGTACAACGCCGGCGGAACAGTCAATCAGAGCAGAATGGGCGGCCAGAAAGTCGAGTCCGAGGATCACATTGTGAGGGCAACGTTCGAGCACACTAAACAAAACGGACGTGTGGCGACCGGCAACACTGACACGAGCAGTACACATTCCAAGCACAGCCGGAGTTCCACCGTCGGCGACCTGGAGCAGTCGAGTCGGAGCAGGAGTAAGCACTTTCTTCAAGCGCGTTAGAAGCTCCGCACTCATGATGGAAATTTGGGCTCCAGTGTCGATGAGTGCTGTAACGGGCAAACCATCCACGTCCACGTCCAGAAGGTACCGATTAGTAGGCAGGGTCAGCAGAGGAATTTCAGGCCGGTGTTCTAGAGCAGCGTCACTTCCAGGAGCTGCCCCAGTTAGTTTCCCGTCGGCGCGCGGCGACGGTAAGCTGGGGATTGAGAGCGACGCAGCTGGGGCGAACGGGAGCGGCGACTATGATGGTGATCGGCTGGTCGCGGTGGCTCGAGCGTTGTCATGTACGTCTTCAACCTCAGTGGAGAGGGATGGCGGGCGGGGATTCAGTGGGGAGCGGCGGTAGGCGGGAAAGCTTGGTCGAGAGGGGGCTGGCCAGGAGCTTCGACAGTGGCGAGAGATGTGGCCCACACGTCCACAGTAAAAGCAGATGGGTCTGTCATCATGGGTGCGCCATTCGGCGGGGTTGCGATAGCCCGGATATGGACCGTATTGGCTCCGGTGAACAGGGGCAGAGGCGGCAGACGAAGCAAAGTCAGGACGGCTGGCGGAGCAGATGGACGGAAGACCTACATTGGCAAGTTCTTGGCGAATGACCGACTGAATGAGTGACACAAGCGGCCTGGAATCGCCAAAGGAATGCGTCACAGGCGTGGCAGGAGACGCTGCTTCGATTTCTCGCCGAACGATACGTACGACGTTCTCGGAGGAGGTGGGCTCACGCGGTGGACAAATGTCTTCGCACGTCGATGAAGCTGCGGTATTAGGTAGAGGCGTCAACTGTTGAACAATGCGGCGACTCTTCGCGTCTTCAAAGCGGCGACATTCGTTAATGATCTCAATGACCGCTGTTACGTTCTTATAAACAAGCAGGTTAAACGCGTCGTCCGCGATGCCTTTTAAGACGTGGCTGACCTTGTCTGCCTCTGCCATATTATTATCTACTTTGCGGCAAAGAGCGAGGACGTCCTGGATATACGCCACGTAAGATTCAGTGGACGTCTGTACACGGGCCCCAAGGTCCTTCTTCGCAGCACGTTGGCGGCCGACGGGCTTGCCGAACAAATTTCTAAGCTTCTGCTTGCACTGGTCCCAACTCGTAATCTCTTCTTCGTGTGTTTCGAACCAGACCCGTGCCGTTTTCTTGAGGTAGAATATTATATTGGCCAGCATAAGCGTGTTGTCCCACCTGTTGTGTGCGCTGACCCGTTCGTAATTCTGCAACCAGTCATCGACGTCAACGTTGTCGTTGCCGGAAAACATGCCATGGTCGCGAGGCTGGGCCAGGATGACTGTCGGTGGCGTCGACGGGGCCGTGGTTGAACTCTCTCCTTCGGATGACATGGCGGCCAGGTTACGTCCGCTGCGGAGCTCCGTCTTGCGCAAGTGATTACCCCGCACGTCCACCAATGATGCTAGGGAAAGGAAGAAGCGTGCCTCTATTTACAGACGGCTTTTAATGGCTGGGCCAACAAGCGTAGGGCACCGATAAAGAAACTACCCTCTTCCTCGTCGTCTCTCAGGCCACCATCATAGTCCTCTTCTTCACACATTACCGACTGTGACAATATTGCACATAAAGCCTTTTTGATACCTCCTCTAACATCTTTGGTGGAGGTGCGGGGTACAAAAGGAAGCTCTAAATGTTGAAGGGCAGAATCGGTGTGCGTAGAAAGTCGTAGCCGAGGATGACATCATAGGGACAGTGTTGTAGAACGGCGAGAACTGGGGTCTGGTGGCCAGCGAAGCTCACACGCGCAGTGCACATGCCAACGCCGGAAGGCGTACCGCCGTCATCAAGGTGAACGGCAGGTGATATGGCAGGCGTAAGAACTTTGCGGAGACGACGAGAAAAGCGAGCTCTCGTGACAGACAGTTCGGCCCTTGTGACTACGAGCGCTGGAAGAAGCGCGCCGTGCACTTCTGCACTTCTGCGCCGTGCACTTCTGTTCACCCGGGTAGCCCGGGTGAACAGAGAACTTCCGGATAGAGCGGCCAATGTAGCATTCCCACGGTGAGCGGCACTGGTCTGTTTTCCGAAGATGGACGACGAGGGTTTGGCGACGGCGAGCCACCGACGTGGTAGCGGGGAGCGAGAACACCGGTTCTCCGGGGATGGCGACTGGTCGTAGTGCGGAGCCTGGACAGGAACAGCAGGGTGCGGTCGAACATTGCGAGCACAAAACGGAGAGCACTGACTGTCTTCCCGGCCGTATGTGTACGCGGGACGAGGTGACGGCTGCCGACGATAGCGATAATGCGGGAAATATGGCCTATCCTATTGCAGGTGAAGCATATTGGCCTGTCCTGATGCGTCCGCGACCGGTTTAGATCGAAGCATCAGGGATAGGACGACTGGTGCACTGGTGAGGCTGCAGGGGTTCCTTAGCCAGCAGAAAGGCAGATTGCCCCTTAATATGTGCTCATCTGCGCCAGGTAGTCTGCTTATGTCTGCTTGATATCGCTTCGCTACGTCCTCCACTACTGGTGGAGTGAGGCAAAAAATGTTTTTTTTTTTATATGTTGTAACTATAGGCTGCATTTCCATGAATGCCAAAGCGAGGCTTCGCTTCGTCTATGCGCTCTCTTAGCAGTTCGATGCCGCCTACTTACCCAGTTTTTGTAGAAGCAAACGCCCTGATATATGCTCACACAGGCTGCACCGTCTGCTTGGCGTCTATATGGCGCTTGTCTACACCGTCATCACGTGCCCTACTAGAGCGGAGTAGTAAATTATGGATGCAGTGAACAATTAGACCTTTTTAGCGTTCTGCATCGTCAACGCATCACCAGCGCTAAGCTGTGGCTCCATCTACTAAACGAAAAACAAACCACCTTTACTGGTCGGCGCTGCTTCTGTAGTCCCAGCTGCGTTCACAACTGGGACAGCTGATCTCAATATTAACGACAAAACATACTTAATGATTTGCCCTCAGAGCGAGATGAGAGTAAGCCATGATGGACTTTACCATTTATTTGTTGCTGTTCAGGCCGAGAGTCAGTAGTAAGCGTGAAGCGGAATGTCGAGTGGGCTCTCGGCTACGTTTGCTGCTGCCATGTTGCAGCGTAGTCAAGGTAAGGGCGGCTATTAATTTTACCTGTGGCAACCACCACAGTAATTCCTACATATACGACGTACATGCGCGAAGGGCCTAATATCTGACATATCGTTGTATCGTATCATATGTCAAGCAAAAATAAACTCTCTAATTCTGCCATTTTACCACATATTTAAGCCTGGAACTGTTGCTGCGAAAACGTATCACCTATTTACACTTCGTACCTGTGGCATCGTTGCACGTCACTTGTGAGATAATGTCTAGAGAAGGGTGCTGGCTGAAGCACCAGCAGATAATGCCCGAGAAACAGAGACTGTGCTTCTATAGCGCAATCACGGCCACTTCGGACGTCGACGGCAGGGAATGACATATGAATTCTGTAAGTTTTTCACAGGCCTTAATGGGAGCGCCTTTTCTATCCCCATGAACAATTAGGTACTGCGCATCATAAAGCACCTATACAATAGTCGCTATTAACCATGACCAAACTTGTGAGCAATGTGTTTGCGTGTTACGACACAGCCTTCCTCGCCAGCGACCACACAGATCCAGTTTACAATGTCGCTGCCAGATGCCTTCTGACGAAAAAAAAAAGAAGGTGGGGCAGAAATTTCGGAAACCTATGTTTAGCAAAAAAAATGTGGGGTTTTACGTGCCATAACCACGACTTCATAATGAGGCACGCCGTAGTTGGGGGCTCCGGAATAATTTGGCCCAGCTTGGTTTCCTCATCGTGTACGTAAATCTCAATACACGGGTGTTTTCGCAGTTTGCCAACATTGAAATTTTGCCACCGTGGCCAGGGTTCGATCCCGCGACCTCGTGCTTAGCATCCAGCAGCATATCCTCTACGCATGTACGGTGGTTTGTTTTGTGAAGGTAAACAACTTGTGTTTTGTTCCAGAGAGCGCGCTGAAAAAGCCAAGCAATCTAGTTCTATTTAATCCCTATTTGCACAATGCCGTTGCAATGACAATTTTGCTATGCTCATGAATGTCCAACTAGCCTGCTCCCAAGCCTTGCTATGTGCGTAGAATAGTTAGGTTAAAGCAATAGATTACTTTTTTTTGATGGATCAATTGCTTTTGTGGACCAGTAATTCATAAGGGTAATGAAATAAATTTCTCAAAAAAGTAATCGTAATTGGCTGCTTCTTTTTTGGAACGCGTACAAGCGTATTTGAATGTCATGAACGGTAACGATTGTGGTGTCCTGCAAGTTCACCATATGGCGTAGACAAGGTACGGTGACTTTTAATGTTGTGGTTTACACTTTGTGAGGGCTACAGACCACGTAAATCGGATATTTATGTAATTCACGTGGCAGCTACATAGCAAGCGTCGCGCAGGTAAACTTGTCATTCTACACGCGAAACGTTATAATAATATGTAATGATATCTAAACTTGGGCGAGTTGTTACGGTGACATAATTATGCTGCTTCGTGAGAGGACGAAGACGTAGACGTTTGAAAACAAGGGAACGTAAATATTCCAGAATAACTTGCATTCTTGGGTGTATCTCCTGGCAAGTAGCCGGCAAAACAACGTCGCATGCTCTTTTACTATTAAACCTTCTGCCATGCTAAAACACCGGCGATGCGCAATCAGTGTGCCCACAAAAACAGAACATAGTACGGCCTGGCGTGCGTGATGGTCACTAGGGTGAAGAGCAAAAAAACTGACAATTTTTTTTGTGTAATCCGCTAGTGAGAGTGGGCGATGGGAAGTGCTATTTGAACGATCCAGACAACAGAGTAAAGAATAACTCTCGTTAAGCTCTGATGTAGCCAGTAGAGAGAAGGTTAACGCGCAGGACAAATTAATTGTAAAAGAAGTAGGCCCTCAGGTAGCTCCTTACACGTGAGCTACACCTTCATTTGGAGCAGAAATTTTGAAAGAATATAGGAGGTTTGATACAAACGTTGGCGTTGAAGATAGGGCATGCCTAGGTCTCACGAATGAGTGTGAATCATGCGCTTACGAGGAGCCCTAGCCAACTTCGCCGCCTTGTAAACTAAGCAAGCACCAAATGTAATGCTCCCTGTCTTTCAATAGTCAAAAGTTGCTGGCTCTTCCGTAATCGAAAGTAGATGTAAGCACGAAATGGCAACCAGCAAAGCAGATTGGTTGCAGGTGATACTAATCACAATCTTAAACTGGGTGTGGTGCATGTTGGCAACGGCACGCCCCAGCCCATCAATCCGCACCACACTGCACCACGCCATACTGTGCACTGCTTCATATGGACGCTGCCCAGCTAAAAAGAAGAAAATCAGCTGAAGCCTGCACGACAGGCTCAGAAAGACGCCAGGCAGACAGTGCACTGCGCAGCTAGAAGAAGAAAACCACTCAAAGGAAGCGCCATGCAGCGTGTGTGGTGCCCTTTATCTGCGATTTGAATGCCACTAACGGAAAAAAACAAATAAAACTTCAGCGTACTAGAAGTTGCAGCTTGAGTGATATTGTGAGCATTCGGAGGAACTCGGAAACAATATTTTTTGTGACCTGTTTGGGCCGTAACTAGCGTAAGTAATACAGCCGTGTACATAGGGTATGGGGCCTAAGACCACATTTTCATCAGTTTTGACTAGTTGCTCGGATGATCTCGTTTTGCCCTTCCAAAACCCGGATAATGTCTCTCGCTTTAAGGTCGCCATCAACGGGAGCTAAATGCATTTCATGCTGAATAATTGGGGTCATGGTCTGAGAGGCACCGTGTGTATTTGCCGCGAAAGAAATGTTTAGCTTTGTCATTACGACATAGTGAAATTTGGGGTTGGGTCAACTTGAAATTTTCATGCGGGCCAACTTAAATTCAAAGCTGGGTCAACTTGAAGTCTGGGGTGTGGGATGGCTCAACTGAAATTTTGGGGTTTGCCAAGTTCAATTTCGAGGTGGGCCTACTTGAAATCTGGTGCTCTTACAATTGATATGTTGTATTGGGCAAACTTAGAATTTAAGCCAACTTGAGAGTTTGGGCTGGCCCAATGTGAAAGTGAACAAGTTCGTTGGCGAGCGAGTTTCTTGAGACGCTTGGCGCGTTTTCATTGGACATTACCGAGGCGCAGTCACAACGCAGGCTGCAGCGACACAGCGACAGTGGCAAGGCATCGCGGCGATGCATTCTCAGCTCACGCAACGCTTCGAGCGTTAATGCGGCAGCTGCTGCTCCCTTTCGACCGCTCTACTCAGTCGGGGCGCGCTCGAGCTCCGCGTTCCAACACAATTCGTACGATTGGATTGAATGGCCCGGATGCGGCGAGTAAATCTGAAAATGGTTTACTAACGCCTAAGCATTATTTGCTACTGGAAAGGTCATGGGTATGCGCGCATACTCTCGGAAAACTATGTAAGCAAAACCTAGCCAAATCGACATTATAGCCGAGCTAATCAATGCTTACGCATTAGTAGACAATTCTCAGAATTTCTGTAGCTTTTCTGCTGGTGAGAGCTCGCCTAGTGCCATACATTTACAGTTGGTTCGCCTATATTACGCCGAATGCTTGAAACGGCTTGCACGTAATAATTTCGCTAAACTTTTCTTTACTTCCATGAGTCTACGCACACGACAATACAGAAGTAGCGCCCTTACCAGGTGTACCAGTGGCCATTAGTGCAGTCAGGAAAAGTATAGTTCGACGGTGCATTTCATCAGGTTTGTCAAGAACCTGGGTTTTAACGCTTGTGTGACGAGGCCTATGAACGATGGCTCACGGACAGCCTCTGTTAGAAGTCCCCGAGTTCTATCTAGATGAATCGGTCTCCCTGCTTATTTATATTATAGGTCGCACAGTACGCCGTCTGGAATGCCATGCGAATGAAAACAGCTGAGACGCGCGAGGTCACACTCGTACAATAACGAAAAAAAAAAACGAGAGTTCGAGCATAACAATAACAAATAATCTTAATATTATTTTATTCCGCACCTTTTATGCATGTGCGTGAATATTCGACATGCTCAGAATACATGTAGTAAAAAATATGTATTTATGTTCTTGAGGTAAATGACCTGCGTAGGGCTAAGTGGCGGCGAAGCCCACGAACTGCCTCGTGCAATCTGGGGGTTCCGTTAAACACGCTAAGCTCCGTTTTTGCATTTTTAAATGAAAATATAGCCAGGCAGCACAATGTACGTCTTGAAACGGGAAATGTCAGTTAGAGTTCTTTGTACTTGAAAGCGATAAAAACAAAATTGAGGCGAACGCCTTCTCTGACATTTTTTTTTCGGTGAATTAACAGTGAAGCCGTCAACAGGGAGGTGGACAACTAAGCGCTGTACATTCCGGCTCTTGCAGCTTTAGGCAGCATATTATGAAGCGCAAGCAGCACGCAAATCCTATAGAGTTCGAGTACTGACAGTAATTGGAGCCATGGTTCCACATTGAGTTGTGACTAGTAATGTAGGAGACTGGCTGTTGACGTGCTCCAGCATTTTCATCGTTGAGTTGAATTGCTCGTTTAAATGAAACCTGACGGCACCTGTAAATATTCGTCGTGAGGGATTTCCTGACCCCAAAAAATGTGTGTTTGCGCTCTGTGCGCGCGTCTGTTTTATGCAGTGAAACAGAAAACAGGTTTGGGTTTACAAATCGTGGTCAGGATTTTTTCTGACTGCATCCTCTTGGCGTGTAAATTGCCAACATTGGTAATTACCTAATTAGGTTTTATACCTGCAGCCCTTGCATCTTCTGGGCAGACAAATGTGCTTCTAATAAATTCTGCTGCCATCATTTAAGAACATGTTTTATATCGTCCACATGCCGCTGACGCATGAAAGAAGTACCATCCACCTCGGCCATGTCCAAGCCCTCGCCATCGGTCAGTGCAAAAATATAATCTTCCCATTTACTAGAGTCCTATACACATGCTTAAAAATGCGAATCGCTACAAATCATTGACCTTAACGGAGAAAGTGTAAGTGTGGGGTTCAAAATTGTTATGCAAAAGAAAATGATATTGCTCAATCACGTGTCCAGGAAAAACAGTTGACGATCGCTAGACAGCCTCCAGAGTCTATGAAGGAGTACGTTTACCTAGGTCAATTACTCAGAGGGGACCCTGATGAAGTGAAGGAAATTTTCAGGTGAATAAATACCGGTTGGAGTGCATAGGGCAGGCATTGCCAGATCCCGACTGGAAGATTACCGGAATTATTGAAATGAAAGGTGAACGACCGAGGCATTCTGCTAGTGCTAACCTGTGGGTCAGAAACTTGGAGGTCGAACATGAAGCTCGACAACAAGTACCGCGCAAAGAGCGATGGAACGAAGAATGTTAGGTGTAACGTTAGGAGACGGGAAGAAAGCGGTGTAGATCAGTAAGCAAATGGGGACACCCGATATCCTAATTGACATTAAAAGAAAAAAAATGGAGCTGGGTAGGCCATGTGATGCTAGGGTGGATAACCGGTGGACCATTAGACTAAAAGAACGGATGCCCTGAGAAGGGAAGGGCAGTCGAGCACGGCAGAAAACTTGGTGAGGTGAAGAAATTTGGAAATTAGTAGGCGCAAATTGCAATTAGTTGGCCCAGGATAGGGGTAATGGGAGATCTCAAGAAGGCCTTCGCCCTGAAGTGGGCATAAAATTGGCTGATGACGATGATGATGAAAAATGTGGAAACCTGAAACGATCCCAGTTATACTATTGGCGTACAAGTTCCTCGCAATTATTATCCGTTACGATTATTATAACCAGGACCCTGGCAAGGTATGCCCACAGCACCACAGGCACGTCTCTCCAGTTGTCAATCAGGCTTTCAGGTAACACCTGATGTCGTTGATCGCTGGAAGTCTGATGTCCCCAAGCAAACACACCACTGGGGCCACGACAAAGATGGAAACGCTGCGATATAATTAAATGACTGGCCTTATTGCCGCAGAGAATGGTGTCTCACAGGCAGACTCTTCTCAAGGGACAGGATGTTGGTCGCAGATTGAAGCCTGTATCTGGACAGTGGACAGGCTCGACAAGAATATCATGAACATTTTACTCGGGACCGTCGGTAAAGATTTCGGTCTGCTGGCAAAACTGTGACGCCATAGCAGGCACCTGACTGGCCATCGTAGTCTACTTATACCTCACTCTGCACCTTTTGCCATAGCTCAATTTCATTAGCTCCCCAAACATACACCAAAGCACCAGCGTTTTCATTTAGCACGTCGTTTATTTATCAAGAAGTTTGCAGGGACAACATGGCCACAATTAGTACATGACCGGGGTAGTTGGAGAAGTATGGGATAGGCCTTTGCCCTGCAGTGGGCGTAAACAGGCTGATGATGATGATGATGATGAGGATGATGATTTATTTGTGTCGCCATTTAACTCAAGATACCGAGAGTCATCATATCTCTGGAGAAATGTTAGGACTGAAAAAAATCCCGCAGATAGCATCTAAGAGTTGGTGTCAATGTTAATGCGATAAGAATTGAAGCAATGTAGAGACATCATATTTCCAAAGCCCAACGCTTCATGTACAAGACGTGTACTGCAGCCGGGCTAGTGCCTATTGATGATCATAATGATTTTGTTGATGATGAAGATAATTTATTGGCATCTGCTTCGAAACGAGGCTTCAACAAACAGTCGTTGTTCATCCTTGAGACATTCGTATAACATTATAGATATTTAGCAGCCTAGAATTTTGGTTGTTGCATTATTATTTTATCGGTTCCTTAAAACCTATATATGGCCTTTGTATAGATACGTATGCCTCTAAACAAGCCGGTGCTATCCTAAGTTATCCTGGCTACTTTTTCATAAATATTTCAAACGGCTCTTGCCCATCTCGGCTGCTGATTGGTTAATGCTTCCGTCCGTTCTTTGAATGGCATTGCTTCTGGAAGGGGGCTGTTTGCTATAGGCCTCGCTGGGTGAATACCTTCGCATTCCGTTGGGGTGTGCTGAGTTGCGTCCAGATTTTAGCTGCAGCGGGCACATGCCTCGTCCTGTACGAGTAATGGTTACAGCATCTTTATGTCGTTGGACAACGAGCTCAGCCAATAAATATGAACATCACCATGATCCTAATTCTTTTGTGCTACTGTATGTATCTCTCGCCTATTTTTTTTTTGTTTGAGGACGCCTGGTTGTCTATTTACACTTCCAATCAATTTACACGCGGTTGGAATTTCCCATTCTGTGTCCACACTATTGAGGTACGGATGTTTGTGCACTTTCGCATCCCATTTCTTTCACTTTCTTGAGCCTTTCTCAAAAGCTAACATTGCTATGCGCTCCTCTGGCTTCGAAAGACGTCCAAGCGTTGCAGAGCCTCAGTGCAGTGCAGTGCGTTGACTGTGGGCCCTCCAGACCACCACTCTTTGCTTACTTTGAAACCCCGTCATTTTATGTGATTTTAAGCACTGAATGGCATTTGCGAAGGTCAGCGATGGCGCAGTTGGTCCTGGCCAGATTCCTCGCACTACCTCATGAATATATTGTCACGTAGCATTGACTGGGAAAAAACACAGCAGCAAAACTGCCAACAGCTGAACTAATGTTTTATTGGGCGAACCTGTGCCCGCAAGAGTAAGTTGCACTCAAAACACAACGACAACAGCGAACACAGTAGGCGAACGTCAAAAATCCGACCTGCCGGTCAAGCATGTCGGCATTTGCACATGAGTCATCAACGTTTGCGGAGTAATTGTTGGCGCCCGCATGTCTTCCAGAAATTACTACAAATTTCGCGTCGCGCTTGCACTGAGTTTACACAAGCTGCGGTAACAACAAACAAAGCATACAGCCATCAATAATATTCCATTAAGTTCCAATCATGCAGGGGCATCTTGCGCTGAACGATAACTTTAATTTGTAAGTGGGAGAAATGCAGTCTCTGAGAAGAGGACGAATAAGTGTATGTGTGAACGCACCTCTCTTAAAAAGCATCGTTCCACTGCTCCAAATACGAGCGCGAAAAAAACACTAGAGTACATGCAGTGAATAGAAATAAAGAAGGCAAAAAGCCCCGGAGTTAGCCAGTGTTGGTAGAAGGGCTTAAGTTGCACAACATGGACTATTGCAGGCCGTGTGTGGTTCCACTGTGATTGCAAAATGCCGTCTGGCACGACCTCATAGTCGAGTGCGCAAATATGTCGGATCGTCGTGTAGGGCCAGGATAGCGTCGCAAAAACTTCTCGCTAAGTCCTCGTCGGGATATTGGAGTCCAAACACAAACATAGTCGCCGTGCTGGTACTCGACGTAGCGTCGTCGGAGATTATATTGTCGGCTGTGGGTCCTCTTCTCGTTCTTGATCCGTAGGTGGGCGAGCTTCCGCGCTTCTTCAAAGCGCCAGAGTGAGGCGGTGACGTCCAGATTCTCTTCGTCGGTGATGTGCGGCAACATGGCGTCGAGAGTTCGTGTCGGGTCCATGTATATGTCGGGTCCGTGTAAAAGTATATGCAACGAAGCAAAGCACGAGAAAAATAACGAAGCGAAACACGAGGAAAATATGTCAGGGTGCCTTCTTCACGAGGCTGCGTGAAGACACCCTGAAGTTTGAACGCAGCTTGCTATTGGAGCAGGGTCACTTACAGGCCACCATACTAAAGCATAAATGTGTATTAAGAACTACAAGTAGAAATAATCATACACAAGGCGTACAGGACAATGCTCCAGCTACGAGTCAGCACATCGACAGACAAGCGCCTTGTGTTGGGCGTCCACAACACCTTCCAAGAACAGAGAGAAGGCCAACTCCACGCACAGAGAGGCTAATGCAAACTTCCAAGGGCCGAGCGTTTCTCCGTAAGCTTGCATACACCAGACAGATAAGGAAAATTTCCAAAGTATCGGAAATCGTAAACAAATTTTGCTGGAGGCTCCGAGTGGCACCATTTCTAGCAAAAATGGACACGAACCTCCACCAAGGCAGACGAGAAGCACGGGCGGACTATATACAGCGAACCTATGCCAACAAGAAGAACAAGAGTGTATGTGCATGTGGCCACGCAAAACCCTAAGAAAGGAAGAATAGTTGCCACATTGATAGGCTCGGAGCACCAATAAATCACTTATGGTTCACTACAACACAGTACCGCAATTCAAGCCGGCGAGCTAGCTGCCGCTCTAGCAGTGGCGGAGGGCTTCAGAACCGAACGATCGCTCAACATGATCTCTGATTAACAAGCGGCCTGCCGAAACTTTCTAAGCGGCAGAGTAAGTTGCACCGTACTCCGTGTCCTCCTCGAGACGGACGCCTAGACAAGAGGATCTACTGAAGATCCAAACCACGATACAACAGAAGATCACATAGGCACCGGGACATGCGGGGATAGCAGAAACATGAAGGAGGACAGGGCAGTTCGAGACCCTACTACAAACCGATCTCGCAGCAAACTCGCCTTCGAAGGTCCCATCGCCAGTGCCCAAGGTACTCGGCCATTCTAACACATTAAAGAGGCATCAGAAAGACATACGTGCCCCCGTATAAATCTCTAACTAGGACAGAGGCAGTCGACTGTACACAACTTGAAACAGACACCTTTCCCAACCTACACTTACTAAATAAAATGCACCCTACACGACACGCTGGCAAATGCCCTCAGGCAACATGAAACCCGCCCTCTATGAGGCTACAGGGAATGCCAAAAAGCAAATGCGATTCCAATAATTACAAACCCAAGTGCTCAGCAATGGGAGCCACTGCTGGCAAGCGACCACGTGCGAAGACAAATTAGTCTAGTGCAGCAAGCTCACAAAGCGGTTGAGGCCGTTGGAGCCCTGGGCTAAGGGAGTCGACCCCGCTGAGCCGAGCTCGGTAGAGAAGCGTCAAGACTGAAGATTTCGGCAGACAGCCGCGCAACACCTCTGTAAATAGAGCTAAATAAAGTTTAAAAAAACAACACAACATACATTATAAATACCCTTTAGAGTTTAATCCCTCGCTCACGTAACATGTTGGTGGAGGTTCACGTTCCTCCCAGAAGCCGCACCGTCCAGCTTTTCACCATGGCTCCTAGTAACGACAGGTCGTCCGCGTCTATTCCTGCGACTCCAACGACACCATATGTCACGGCTACCAAGCCCCACGGTCCTGGTATATTCTCCGGCCAAGATAATGTTGACGTTGACAACTAACTCAGCAGGTATGAGCGTGCTAGCCTGAACAACTCCTGGGACCCTATCATAATACTATCAAATGCGATATTGTTCTTGGGTGTAAAACCGCGTGTCTGGTTCCGTGCACACGTGGAGGAGCTGTCTATACGGGAAGCCTTCAAGAAGAAGCTTGGAGACCTTTTTGGAAACCAGACTGGTCACTAACTGGCGGCAATAGGAAAAGAGCTTGCTATTAAAGTGTAGTATTCGATTGAATTGTATGTCTTGCACACACAAGACGTGCTTGACCTTTGTAGGAAAGTTGACAATAATATGGATGAGGTTGACAAAGTAGGCCACGTCCTCAAAACGACCGCGGACGACGCGTTCAGCTTGACCTGCAAACGGTTTCCACCATCGATGGCATTGTCAAAGAATGCTGCCACTTCGAGCTGGCTGATCATTCCACAGCTCTCCCATCTCCCTAAAACGGCTCCGAGATCATCCTGTGTCGACTTTACCACTGCCCTCCCCCTTTCAATGAGAACGTGACGCGTATTGATCGCCACGAGGTCTAGGCTGCAAGTGTAGTCCCATACCATCCACGCCCCTGACCACGCCCCCTGACGACTGACCAATCAGCACCGCCGATCTTACTCACTCAGGCAGTTGTGCGGCAAACATTTGCCAACCTCGATTTTCCTGCTGCATGCGCAGTCTCCCGACCTAACGCCAGAATGCTGCCGACAGCTGTGCCTCATAACGACCTGTATTTTCTCTGATTCCGCAACCCTACTGAATGGAGAACTCCGGATGACAAGCCAACCTGCTTCCGTTGCCACCAAATGGCCATGTAGCCCCTGGACGTCCCCCTAGTGCAGTTACTTTTCCCGAGCTTCTCGCCCATATGCGAAACCTCTGATGTTCCTTTTTTGACACTCATCCTGCTCATTCGCTGTCACCTCAGCGCCGTCGGTCCCCGTCACCCTAGCCACGCTGCTGTTCATCGCTGACGAATTATGAAGCATCCCAGATGAAAAACTAGACGATGCAGCTCCTGTATTTAGTGCTGAATTATCTTCATTATGCAAAATTTTCCATTGACGGTCCCAACGAAGGAGAACTTACCAGATGTTCAGGCCGACGGAGTCCCTTTGACGGTGTTAACTGATACTGGAGAACAAATGTCCATAATGAGTGCTAACCTCCATTGTCTACTAAAGAAGATTGTCGTGGCTGCTACTACACGAGCCGAACGCGTCACGGATGACAGCACTATTGCCGTCACTGGAATGTGTACCGCCCGTAGAAGCATCACCGGCCGCCACGTTCCATATCTTTGTAAAGTGCTGACGAATTGTCCCTATGCCGTAATCCTCGGGCCAGAGTTCTTTACAGTGCATTCCACTCTGATCGACTGTTCTGCCAGTAGCCTTCGCCTCGACCTTCCCCTTTTCTTCCATATTTCGGTAGTACTGCCTAACAACTTTACTAGGACCACCTTCGTCCACCTGCCGACTGTTGACTTTCATCGATTTGCTATCACCTTTCCCTGTGCCCGATGGTGATTGCGTCGTCACAACTATTCCTGATATCGTTTTGATGCGCAGTGTCACTGTGCCCCACTCCGTCGTCACCGTTGCCGATAACTGGGCATCCGTAGTAAGTTTCGCTGGACAACGCGATTTCTACCCCAGGCCATGTCGGTTGCCATGATGCGTGCTATAACAGATGGTCATGGCACAACTCTTTCAGTAGATGGCAGCTCCGATTGTTTACCATGTGCACAGCATGCACTTCGCTTCGACGCATTTATTCCCTTGAGTGCTGCAAACCTATTGTCTGAACAAGCAGCAGCTTTATGCTGCTATTTGGCTTCCTACCGCGACATCTCCACCTCAACAATCAACAATTGGGTCAGACTTCACTTCTTAAGCATCATATAAAAACGGGTGGAGGTAGTCCCATTCATCGCCGGCCACACCGAATTTCTGCATCAGAGCGTAAGGTTATTCAAGATGAAATGAACATGATACTTGCCAAACGCATGGTTGAATCCGCGTCGTTCCCTTGGGCGTAGCCCATTGTGGTGAAAAAGAAAGGTGGCACTTTGCGTTCTTGCGTAGATTACCGTCATCTAAACCGAACTACCTAAAGGGACGTTCACCCCTTGCCTCGCATGGACGACGCTCTCCATTGTATCCACGCTACCCACTACTATTCAACAAAAGACCTTCCCTATGGTTGTTGCGAATTTCTGTGAATGATAAGGACCAAGAGAAAACCGCTTACGTCAACCCTGAAGGTATATACCAACTCAAAGTTATTCCATTTGTTTTATGCAACACCCAAACAACATTCGAACGTATGATGACTTCTTGCTGCAAGGGTTCAAATGGTCAACCTGCCTCTGCTACCAAGAAGATATTCTCGTAGTTGCCCTTACATTTGAGACGCATCTTGAGCGCTTATCGGATATTATTAGGTATTCTGGAAAAAAGGTGGCCTCCAACTGAAATATTAGAAGTGTCGCTTCGGTCGCCGGCAGATTGCAGTGCTGGGCCACCTCGTCGGCACTTCCCGTATTGTACGAGAGCGGAGAAAAGTCATGCTATTGCGTCTTTTCCTGTACCTACGTCTGTCTAAGACGTCCGTCATTTTGTAGGATTCTGTTCTTCGGTTAGTTAAGAATTTCGCAGTGATTGCCTTACCACTTGCTCATCTTCCGAAAAAGGATATGCCGTTTACGCAGGGTCCTGCTCAAGGTGCCAGTTTTGCCTATCTCAGCACCATTCTCACCACGCCACCTTACTGGCTCACTTTGACTTGTCCTCTTATGCAGAGATCCATACTTTAGCCCAACGCGAAGGGGGGCAAGACCGTGTTACCGCCTATGCTAGCTACCTCCTCACAGAACGGAGCGCGACTATTCGATTACAGAGCATGAGTGCTTGGCTCCCCTCGCGGCAGCTTCCAAATTCTAATCGTATTTGTTTGGTACACACTTCTCTTTGATGGCGTACCGCAACGCGCTCTACTGGCTTTCGTCCCTCAAGGATACTACCGGCCGGCTTGGTCGCTGAGGCTGCAAAAATACTCCTATGCAGTAGTGTACAAGTCCGGCCACAGACGTCAAGACGCAGACTGTTTATTACGTTATCCAGTGGATCAACCGCCTGCCGTCCTTGACACCGGTGCCAAAGCCTGCGTTTTCTCCGTTTCTCAACTGCGCCACGTCGCCGACTAGATACGCCGTGGTGTCCCCATGCGCGCCATCATTGATCGCTTTGAATCTTCGCCTTCGCGTTCGTCCCTTCACTTCTTTGTCGTCCGAGATGGTGTATTATGCCGCTACAATGTTCGGCTCGACGGTCCTGCCCTACTCTTCGTCATCATTAGGCACCTCCGGTCAGCTCTTCGCCACGAACTTCACGACTTACCAACCACCGGTCACCACGGCGTCTCCCGCACTCGTGGCCTGATTCGCCGGCGCTTCGTTTGACCAGGCCTTTCCTGCTCCGTCCAGAAAGACGTTGTGGCGTGAGGGAAATTCCAGCGCCCAGAAACGCTACGACGCTCGCTGCCGGATGCCTTCAACCACTCTACGTCCCTTAAAGCCGTTCTTTCGCGTTGACTTGCATTTACTTGGTGCTTTCCCTCTCCCAACATTTTCAAACAAGTGAGTCGCTGTGGCCAGCGATTAAGCCATCACCAGAGCGCTTCCAAGAAGCTGCGCCGCAGATGTCCCTGATGTTCTTCCACGCTACGTGATTTTACAACATGGAGCTCTACGCCGTTGCTCATTCCCCATGGTCGAACATTCTTTTCAAAAGTTATTGCCGATATTCTGCATTCCTGCTCAACGAAGCCCAAGCTGAGCACGTATTGCCATCCACAAACTAATCGTCTCACGGAGAGTCTAATCCGAATCCTGACGGATATGTCTCGTATGACCAAACTCAATGAGATCTTGCTCTACCTTTCGTCACATTTGCATATACTTCCTCGTGCCATGACACTGCCGGTTGTTCCCCGTTCTTTCTGTTGTTCGCCCGAGAACCAACATTGCCAATCGACACATCCCTTCCGTCCGCTAGAACAGAACCCAGCCAATACACACTTGACGTCATATCAGGGCAGCCCAGAAAACAAATTTGTCCGTGCACGTCTCCTGACCTCCCAAGAGAGCCAACGGCGCTTGTGTGACCGCCAACAGAGAGCCGTGCACTTTTCATCGAGATCTCTCTTACTACTATGGTCCACGACCCGTCACGATGGGCTGTACCAAGTACTGCGTATCGTGACTCAAATGATACATGAAATGGCCCCAGTCAATGCTAGTCTCTCATCTGCCCCGCATTCCACTGACGTTGTGCATATCGCACGCCTGAGATATTCTTTCCTGTTAACATTGATATTTAGACGCACTGGTATGGTGATTCTGCCGCCGGGGATAATGCTACATAGATATTGCTCGTTTCGTTTGGACAATGCACGCGGGCGTCTCGACGAAGAAGATGAACTGCTCCTAGGTATCGAGCTGTCAGCTGAACTGGCCAGCGCTGTAGTGGTTTTGTTAAGTATCCGTTGTAAATAGCTTTCCATGCTTAATTGCTCGTTCTCCTAACAATATAATCAATGAAACCTCGGAGGACAGCAAGCTCCGTGGCGGTCCATGTTGTGCAATTAGACATCTCCTAACTGACGCTTATTGATTGTGGTGATATAAACGCTGCGCCGGTGGAGCTGGCCTGGGTGGAAGAGAAATCTGCATTTTTGTGGACTCGGCCAAAAACAGAAATTGTGCAAACATTCCAGATCGACATGCTACCACGCCAAGGTAGGCAGGTTAGGTTTTTTTCTAAATTCTTATTCTCAGAAGGGAAATGCGTACTTGAGGTGAATGAACGTTCCGAGGGAGTGAAACCTGATAATAGGGAGGCATGATGAATTTAGACCACGTTGTACAATGACGATTCTGGTCTTCGTTCGGGCAGGTAGGCAAGAGATCTTGATTGCACACGAGAAACCTGGCGAATATGAGCCCTAGGTGTGTCGGTGGTAACGTAATTCGTGATCGGATGGCCTTGATTCATCGTAGCTGTTCCTGCTTATGAGGCGCTGCGCGGAAGGCTTAGGTGAACACGTAGTGTGTGTGCTTGCACGTTTTTTAGTGCTCGATGATTTTATTCGTATGTTTTAGCAAGCGCGAAAGAACTATAGTGTACGCATTCGCTATAAAGGGATCGGTGACACTGTAGTATGGAGCCCCGTGATGATCCCTATGTTTTGCCGGCAATTAATTTGAAGACGTGAACAGTAGCTTTGGGCTTCTTCTTTAATTGGGCAATATGAGGGCTCTATGTGAGCTCCCGGAGAAACCAAAAACGAACGATTTCTCTTGTAGGAGCTGGCTGGCCATTGATGCATCTTGGATAACCAGACATTGCTATTCAAGTAAAAGCAGCTAACGCACATTTTCCTGTCAAGAATGTACGGCCTCGTGTGCAAAGATTGCCAGATGCCTCTGTTGCTGCCATCAATACCAAATTAGAATTATGAATATACTAGAGGTGCCGCGATAGGAAGTGTACAACTCTTCTTACACCGACCGTGCGTTACCACTTCTGAGTAATGAAACGTTGGCGCCATGTCACATTCAACACATTGCATCGCTGGCCGCTTGATGAACACACCTCGCAGACCTATCACACGACGCTTGATGGTGGCATGGATATTTGTAGTCCATTACAATCGAGAGGTAGACCTGGTCTCTAGGTAAGTGTTGTCCGCTAAAAATATTTTACCCACACGGAAAAGCATTCGTACGCTTTCCTTTAGCACGATTAGCTGCAAGACCACTCATGAGACGATTATTCGCTCCGTTCATGAGGTTCATTTTATTTCACAACCACATACATTGTGGAGCCGTCAACGCGATTTTGGTACGGCACATCATTCTTCGGTCTTACGTTATGTTATGCGCAATTTCGCTTTTCTATATGTCATCGTATTGGCCTTTTGCATCGTATCCTAGACAGTACTGCCTTTCGTTCATATATTCAGAAAGCGAACTTGCGATCAAATTTGGGCGTAAGGAAGATGTTGCGCGAAAAGCGTAACCACGACGCTAAAAACGCTCGTAAAATGAGCAAGCTTTCGATGCCCTCCAGTGCAAAAAGGAGGGCTGTATTCGAGAAATGGTGTGCATGTAATGGCAAGACAGGTGCGAACATCAGCGCTTGCGCCAAACGTAACCCTAAGTCAATTCACAAACGCTGAACTTCTGTCACAGGTGCCTGCACAAAAAAGAATTTCTAGGGTATGGGACCAACAGTCTTACGAACATGATTACCTCTTTCGGCGCAACTCGAGTTGACGCGGGTAAGCGATGGAACGTGCTGTTGCGAGCGACTGGGCGGCGGCCACAACTGACAGCAGACTATGACGCCTGCTTTCATCTTTGTGGGCTGCTCTGACTGGTCACGTTAAAGTGAGTTGAACAGTTTTAGTGCAAAATTGTATTCTGCATGCCCTGCTGTCGGAGGCAGTGACACTAGTGGTTGTGCTGGGAACTTCTCCTTATTGTATTATAGGCTGTTTTTCTCCTTGCACGCAATAGCCTGAGATTCCGTGCTGGTCGCGACACTCTATTTGGTGGTGAAAGATAGAAGTGTGGTGGTCATTCATGATAGTCATCCAGGTCTTCATTGATGTCTTTTGAGAACAGCTATCATTTTTTGTTCTAGCTTGAACTTGCACTCACTCATCGCGTCTAGGATGGGTATTTTTCCAGACGCTTTGACGCTATACTTCTCCGTGCGAGATGAAATGACCACAAAAAGAAAACATAAGAGACACCTAAACGCATATTATTATCAAAACGTGTCGCTCTCTGACGATTCGCTGCCGTCTAACCAGCCTGTTAGCTTCAGCTTTGTGCTATACTAACGGGGTCGCGTTAATGGCACCATGTCGCAGAAAATCTATTATCGGCGCCGGCGTCTGGCATCCCCGTGAGCGGAAATTTCCGTCTATATTTAGGTATATGTATATACCACGCCTTGCTATACGACACACGGTATATGTGGGTTATATTGCCACACCATTTTATCACTAAAGTTGCTTATACCTTGTCCTATATTCTTGACAAGGATATTCCTCGGTATTTTGAGAATGACAGCCCACAAAGGAATGTTATGAAACATAACACCGACAGCGCACACCTTTAGATTCGATTGTTCTCCCACTGAAATAATAAAAGGGCGAAAAAATAACGGAAACATCAGAATGACGTAATTTCTTTGGCGCGGCTGTGTACTACCTCCAGGATCGGCCAACGCAAGATGCCGCATTTCTACGAAAAAGCTCGCCTTCGTGCATAGTGTTCGCTGTCAGCGTTTCCCGCTAAACATCACGGTTACATCAGCTGCAGTTACAGGGAAGCTTGAAGCAGCAGTCAGCGTTCTTTGAATACAGTTGCGTTCCGCTCTTGAAGGAGAATATTAAGCGCTTTCCAATTGCTTTTGCAGGTTGTTTCAATTCAACACTACGTTTAAGCGTCGTATTCTTTGTGCCTATGGCTTTGCTCATCCTGCAGCTTACGGTGATAGCCAATGTGTGTGTACGACGCCCGGCAATTCTGTTTATGTCTTGAAGTGGGTGTGAATATGGTGATATATAATAGAAAAACCAAATGGCAAATAAAATCCTGAGCCAGTATTGATACAAAAATCACAAGTAAATAGCGAAGAAGCGGGATGCTGTGAACTAAAATACTGTGACGCAGCAGTTGTCAGTACGTTTATTCCGAGTCGGAGATGCGGCCAACCGATCACGCCCACAGCACGGATCACACTCGAGAGCCAGCCCCACAAGCGATGGTGAAGAAGAAGCCCATATGAACCCCACATGATGATGATCATGTTCAGATGACAAAGAATAGCTTATAAATGGCCACACTAATGTCCCCTCGCGCGAGAGCGGCCATCCTGGTCGCAATTCAAAGGGACGGCGAACGCCTCGTGAAAGGCTTCATACGGGAAACGTGGACAACCTCAGCGGCGCGGCAGTGGCGGTCATTTGGAACAATAACTGGTACCACGCGATAGTTCACTGGAAACGTCGGCTCCAAGACTTTGTAGGGGCCGATGAACCGAAGCTTAAACTTGTCACACAAGTCAGGAGTACGAACTGGTGTCCGGAGTAGCACATCGTCGCCAGGGCGGAAGCACACGACGCGATGTGAGGCGTCGTAATGCTGTTTGCGGTCCTGTTGCCATGCTTCGGTGTTGATGCGGGCGAGCTGGCGACAACGTAGAATGCGGGACACATATTCTTCACAGGAGGATAGACGTTAATTGACAGTTGGCGCGAAGAAAGAGACGTCAAGACAGGAACAGGGCGAACGACCATAGACAAGGTAGAATGGCGAGTAACCGGTAGTGCGTTGAACGGCGGTATTATACGCAAAAGTCACGAATGGCAAAATTGCGTCCCAGTTTCTGTGATCCGGTTCGATGTACATGGCTAGCATGTCGGACAACGTGCGATGAAATCGCTCTGCGAGGCCGTTAGTTTGCGTATGGTAACTGGAGGTAGTCTTGTTGGTGGTTCTGGAGGCTCTGAGTACTTCGTCTACTAGTTGCGAGAGGAATGCTTTTCCACGGTCGCTCAAGAAGTCGCGAGGAGCACCGTGGCGCAGTATTAAGGATTGAAGTATGAATGCAGCAACTTCAGAGACTGAGGCAGAACTCACAGAAGTTGTTTCGGCGTAGCGTGTCAAGTGATCAATGGCTGTCACAATCCATCGTTTACCGGTGAGAGTCGCAGGAAGAGGACCATACAGGTCAATGCCAACGACTTCAAATGGTTGCGACGGACAAGGAACCGGTTGCAGTTGTCCGCTTGGAGCTGATGTAGGGAGCTTTCGACGCTGACATAGGGTGCAGGAAGCGACATACCTCGCTACACTAGCGGACAATCCAAGCCAGTAGAAGCGACCTTTGACGCGGTCATAGGTTTTCTGGAAACCAGGGTGACCAGCAGTCATGTCGTCGTGAGAAGCCTGCAATACACTTTTCATACATGCACCCAATAAACATCGCGTGACTCCTCTTGTAACCAGTCTTGTTAAAGGAAATCAAATGCTATACTGTGTGGGTAGCAATTCTTGAGTGAAAGAAGAACATTTGCCAGGTTTTTCTTGGCCCCTCGATTCTAATGGACCGGCAAGATCCATGTCGTCAAGAAACGTCGCGTAATACGTCAGCAGGGTTGCGTCAGAAAGAGGCCTGCTGTCGCATATACTGGGTTTCATCGAACACTTTCAAATATTTTTCAATTTCCTCTGGCAGATGGCACAATTCTACACCATGAGCTTGTGTACTTGAAGAGGCGGACATGCACAAAAAATTAGATGCATAATCGACCAATTAACAGTAATTCACCAATTCCTATGTTGAATAATTACCCTGACACGCATACTGTTATTTACAAATTCTAGCCGGAGAGTTTGCAAGGCGAATCCACTTGGAGAAAATTCTCAGGACAACACCAGTTTCGAGATTTTAATTCCTGAACTGGTGCGAAGAAATGCATTGGCATTCCACTTACTTTTGGGATTCAATGCATAAAACGACGTTTTGTTAAGAAAGTATGTGGAACAGCCGTGCCCTTATAGCGCCAGTTTAACGGCGCATATCTAGTAAATGGTGTCATCCAAGTATGAGATTTTTTAACGGTTATAATTCGCAGTCTCACCCGCTAGAATATGTAAATCGATATGTTCCATTAAGTAATTTGTTGAAAGCCTAACCAGTGAATGTTTGTTAATTTGTCGAATATGCATTTAATTCTTTTGCTAGCAAGGACCGCCTCTAATAGTAAATCTGGTCATGGACTAAAACTGTATAATCCGTACAGAAAATTTTTAAAGACTTTGGAAGTGTGACATGACTCCAGCCTGTCATTTCTTCAGGTTGCTAACGTGCCGTTCAGTGTAAAAGTAACTAAACGGTACAGAGCACTACCTCACATCGCAGCACTCATGCATGCTTGCCAGAGACCTTTATTAGTTTTCTATTTGTAAATCGCTCTTTCTTTAGCAATGCACCGAAACCGCGCTATTCTGGTATTTAAAAATATACACATAAGAATGTAAGGTTAGGGATGCTTTGCTGACCTCACCCCCCCCCCCCCCCCCCCGCCCCCCGCAGCCTTGAAAACGACGTGCTTCACACCGCTTCCCTCCTTAGCGTGCACGAGATTGAGCCGTCGTTACCAGCTTACCCTCGCACACTTTCACTCGCACAAAGAACGGTGGAGGGCAAAGATATTTCGGAGGCCGCGACAACGGCGCGCTAATACTCCGATTGTTGTTTTGCAGGTACAGCCCCATGCTTCAAATTAACTTTCACACGTCTGCTCCGATGCGATGTGCAGTGTGAGGGAATGACAATGCTAAGCTTCTCGGAGGTTATGAAAAATGCTGTACAACAACGCTCCAAGCAAACAGGTCTCGCCGTCTGTTCTCTCTTCTACGCAAAGAAACAGCAGCGGTGCACACATGGTAAAATTTAACATCAACTCACCACCCTCATATTGAACTAAACACTGAAGCAATTAAACATTCCCCGTGGACATCATCGCTAATTATCTATAATCACAGTAAACTACAGACAAAGCTTCGCTTACATCGATTTGCATAGTGCGTGGGATCCGCATAATTTTATTCGTTGTAGCGTCCAGCCTCTAGTTTTCAAGGACTTTCGTAGTTGCTCCTGTATTACGCTACGCACCCGATCAGCATTTTCATGCCGCCAACACGATCAAGAGATCGAGAGCTCTACAACTACAGAGGCGATCGCCTTCCAACAGTAGGATTGCAGGATGGTTCACAAATAATGATGTGCTGCAGTGTTCACGCGTCCTGTAAGCCGAAGTTCATCACCTTTAATGCCCCTAGTGCCCCGGCACGATTGCGAGCATGGACTGCTACAATTCCAACAAAAGGTCGGAAATTCACATCTCGTGATTATGATCGCGAGAATATCTGTGCAGATACCGGCATGCAGAGAAATCGAAGCTATCGGGAGCTCGAAGGCAAACTAGGCTCTGTTGCCAAAAGCCGCATCATCGTTCTTCTCCGTGTATCCCTGGTACCTGCCTTCCACTCGCACACCGCTTGCGACGACTAAAAAGATTCAGTGGCGGGTCATGTCCGATTCGACATTTACCTTGAGTGCGAAGACAGTTGTCTTCTCATTTCTGTCTGAACTTTTCGAGTGCAAGCGCCAGTAAGGGTAACGTTGCCGACGATATTACCAGGTGCTACGGCGCCGTTAACCATACTATAGCGAACATACAGTCCCAAAACAGACCACTGACTGACCGATAAACACGCGCATTGTTGACTCTCCTCGCTTGGGATTGTCTGGCCGGCAAGACCGCTGCACCTTATGGCTTCGATACGATATTCGCGGTATCCAAAGGTGTGGCCTGTGGCCAATGGTCTGTTGTTCTACAATATCAACTAACCATGCCTACTTCTCTTTCTTTGACCCGGAAATGATGCCGCCTTTGTTACCCGGCACAGTAGAGGAGTAGTGACAAAATGTTAGGTTTACCGCTTCTCTGAAGATAGATAATCTGTGACGATCCTACTCAGCCATTCGCTTGCACTCTCCGCCACCAAACTAGACATTTGGTTGGCTGTGTTTTCTTGAAATATCACTCATATCAACTTTAGGGCCTCTGTGAAGAAGGAGATCGGATTGGTAAAATATTTTCAGCACTCACGTTGGACGTCCTGCTAGGCGGTTTCAAAGATTTCTGATTCTCCACCATAACAGTGCAGAATTACTCCTCTTTTTATACTCATCTATAACGTGCGTGGCAGACACTTGAAGTTTACTGCTGGCCCATCAATTTTATAGGCTGGGAAGCTGGAATATTCTCTTTGTCGATGTCTGAATTGTTATGGCAAAAAAAGCCCCTCTTTCATCTACCACACCCCATGACACTACATCGTTGATACTGCGCCACCCACGTTTCTGCCGGTGGCCATCCTGAAAGCCCGAAGAAAAAAAATATTATGCAGAAATGAGCGTAAGGTGTTTCATACTCGCGAACGCGATAAAGGCGCTCCAAAAATTATTTATTTTATGCGACCTCTAGGGCTGCACTAGGGTTATCAAACGAGGAGTAATTCTCAAATATTGCTGAAGACTAGAAACATGAAGTGAATATTCACAAACCATGGTACAGGATAAAAACGGTAACATAGTTGAAGGAGAAAACGCGCTGCGGCTCGCGAGGGAGCTTATAAGAAACAAATTCCGGAAGAATGAAAGCGCAGTCCAGGCTCCAACAGAAAGGCCAGATATAAAGAAAGTTGATGTATAAACGTGTTACTATAAGCAAAAGTAAACGGCTGTAATTTTACGGCAGCTGAACCCAGGGAAATGCAAATGCAGCTAATCAAATAGCAAGGCACAGCTCACTAGTGTCGTCAAGCAAATCATAAAAAGGAATTGAGTTCTGTTGCAGAAAGCAGAACCAACCTAATCTATAGGCGATAAAGATTCTATAGAGAAAAATTGCTCATAGAGAACATTTACACCGAGGATTTTTACATACAGAATGGCAGTAAAAGTAAAAAAATTATTGTTGTCAAAGTGAGTGGAGAAAAGTGATATACTTGGGAACTGCAAAATGTGTTCAGACAAGCCAACAATAAAGAGGACAATTTCGTTTTCCTAACTCAGCCAACACGGATTTAGAAGGTTCAGAGTACACCATTACGAAAGGCGTTTCTAAATATTAAGGGTAGTAACGGCAGCGTAGACAGAGAATTGATATGATATATTCTTGATGAAGACGCCATAGATGGCGATCTTAGAAGCTGCTGCGAGATATATATAGGGAAAATCGATTAAGGATTCCTGCTTTCCCAGGTTATGGGAAAGCAGGAAATGCACACATCTAGTACAAATTTACCGATGGCAGAAGCAAGGAACTGCATTGTTATTCACGCTTTATGTTATGGGCGACTCGAAGCAGTGAATAGGAGAAGCGAAAACAGCGAAGTGGGGTTCGATTCATTTTGCACTCGTAGCTGGTAAATGGTGCACCATGAGGCCTCGAAGCTGATGTGTGCAGACGACGTTGTGATACTAGAAACTAGAAAATTGAAAGTCTTGCTAATACGGGAGGGGGGGGGGGGGGGGAGGAGGGGGAGGTGCTGCAACAAAGAGACCCATATAAAGGCCCTAATTCGGGAACTATAACTTTTATGAATCAGGCGAGAAACGTCGCCGCTTCAGTTTACCATCAAGTGGTACCATTAACCAAGAGGCATGCAGTATTATTACCGAGATGTACGTGTAACCAAAGGAAAGAGCCACCTAAACATTTACTGAGAAAATCTGATGAAGCGTAAGTGGACTGCAGCTAAAATAAATTATGGATTGCTTTCCAGCTGCGATTAACATGAGGTGGTGCATTGAACTTTTAATGTGATGCTACCAGTGATAACCTTCGCAAATGTCATGTTGTGCATCGGAGATCTTGTCGAGGTTGTAAGGTAATTAAATATCGGTGGGTCGGGCATCATTGAGGGCAACGGTGTAATCACAAATGAGATAGTGCAGGGTGACAGGGCTTGACCCTCTCTTAAAGTCGTAGAAGTGCAGAGAAAATCTAGTTTCTCAGATGTAAAGAACAATAATGAAAACAAATGGGTGGGTAAACCGCACAAATGCGTTCGCCTCAAAAGCATGAATACGGAATTGAGGAAACAATTATAGGGTTTTACGTGACAAAATCCATGATCTGAAATATCATGCTGTAGTGGACGATAAGGACAATAATTTGGACCACCTGAGGTTCTGAGATGCACGTAAGTCTAAGTACTAAATCTAAATCTAAATCTCTAATTTCACGCCCACCGAAACGCGGCCGCCGTGGCCGGGATCGGATCCAGCGACGTCGTCTTTAGCAGCCTAACTCCATAGCCAGGAAGCAACCACGACAGGGCTGAAGTGGAGGACGAGTTCAAGAAAGTTCAAATACAAAGTAACCAAAAATCAAAATACACAACCCACAGCTATCTAAACTAACAGAGAAGCACGCAGAAACAAAACTGGGTGCAAGCAATATAAATAAGAACGCCTCTAAAGATTTAAAAGTACGACAAGCACGAAATGAAGTGTTCAAGTCTTTACTAATTTTCCTCATGTCGTCTCCCACTCTACGACAATTTGATAATTTGATCTCGCTACACCGAAAGATTATCGCACAGATTCTTGTGGAATGCGTCCTCGCCCAACGAAGTGGCGGTCCTAATATGCAGTTGACTATGCCAGCCGAGCGCTTACCAAGTCGGAAAGCTTCTCTGCTAGATAAAATCAGAGCTTAGCCATTCTTTGGTCACATCTACGAAGTGGGGCACTCCATGTTATTCCCACTGCATTCCGAAGAATGGATGTCCCGGTTATTCTACCTTATAATTACGCTGAATAGTGATACTTGAACTGCACCCATGACTCCTGTGGCAAACTTGATTCAATCCATCTCTGTGATTTCAGTAAATCGAACGTCTTGTGCGTAATTGTTTACTACATTCGCTTCCATGCGTAATAACTAAAAAGGAATTTATCAAGTCTTAAGGGCATTAGAAGTAATGTTACGTACTGTGTTTTTTTCGAGCAAGAACAAACACTCTCTAACACAACCTTTAAGCTCTTCATCGCGTTATTGCCTGTGAATTTTGAACATGCCCATCCACCATTTTTACCTGCAGCCCTTTCCCAACTTTGGTATGGGTCATTACCCCTTACTCTATGTAGCGTTGAAATGTTTACCGTTAGACCTTAAACGAAGTATTGCTCGAATGCTCAGATGATAACGAAAATTCGTATTCATGGCGGCGTACATACCTTGTTAATATAATACACGTATTTGGGAGCAATTTTTCACTAACACATAACCAAGATGAGTACTTCACTTTCACCGTGAAGTGTTCACTTATCGTGATGGCTACTTTACTGTTCTAGACGAGGGCTTTTAATTTTTTCGCCATTTTTCATCCTACCTGAAAATTTCGTTGTCTGTCTCGCAAGTTAGGTCAACAAAAAAATTTCTACCTCCGGATATTGATAAAGTATGATGTGATTACAGAATGTTTTTACTCTGCTTGCGATAAGATTGTCTACAAAACATCTCAATTTTTCACACAGCCTCTCATGCGGCATGGTCTTCTGAACCCCTTCCCCATGTCTACATGAACAAAAAAGAACAGAGAGTGACTGAGCAAGCGTTCAGCGAATTTCTAGGTTTCTTGCAAGACACGTTGGAAAAAAAGTGTTTTAGGAAGCGGTTTTTCAAAGCGATATTTAGCTATTCATCTTTATGCTTTTTGTATTGAAGCTAGCCCTCAGTTAATGTTTCATTGCCATGTATATTGCCGACTTCAGACCAAATTATGCACTGATTGCGCAAATATTATCGTATCGCTGCGCGCTCGTGACAGCTGGCGTCATGTTCGCTTTAGCTGCACAAGTGCTAGGCGATATATGACTGCACCCACTGCCCTAAAAGCAAGGTTTGTCTTAAAAATAAAACACTTCAATTTCAAAAAAACGTACTTTCTCTGAAACCATTGTTATTCATGCGAAGCAAAGTGCAAGTTAATAATATACCGTTGAGGACGATATATAGAAGTTAAAATATATATATATAAACTAAAAGCAAAACACATAACTATCGTCACGCGGTAGTGACGGTCAAGAACACAGTAGCAAAACTTAATGGCAGAACTCGCTGTTTATTGGGCGAACCTGTGCCCAGAAAAGCAGGCTACACTCAAACAAGCCTATAGCAGTGAACACAGTCGGCGAACATCGAAAATCTGTTCTGCCGCTAAAGTGCATTGGCTTTTAGACATGAGTCATAGAAGTTTCAAGAGTAATTGCTGGTGGCGGCACGTCTTCCAGAAATTACAACACGTTTCGCGTCGCGTATACAATCAGATTACACAAGCTTCGTTGACATCAGACAACTCATAGAATCATCGATAACATTCCAGTAAGTTGCAATCATGCAGGCGCGTCTTGCGCTGACCGGTAACTTTAAGTTGTCAGTGGGCGATATGCACTGTCAATGCCCCCCCCCACCCACCCTTGTAAAATGCATCGTTCCGAAGCTGCAAACACGAGCACAAGAATCTACAGCACATGCAGTGAAGACAAATAACAAAGTCCAATATTTAGCGTTGCCAGAAGGTCTTAGGCGCTGATGGACTATTTCAGGCCGTTAGTGGTGCCACGGTGAGTGCGAAATACTGTCTGGCACGGCCTCATAGTCCGTGCACCAATATGTCGGATGATGCTGTAGGCTCCGAAATAGCGCCTCAAAAGCAACGTTCTCGTCGGCGTACTGGGGTCCGAACCCAAATACGGTCGCCGGACTGGTACTCGACTTAGCGTCATGGAAGATTGTAGTTTCGGCTTTTGGTCCCCTGCTTCTTGATTTGCAGCTGGTGCAGCAGTGCGGAAATAGACGGCGACGTGAAAATTTTTGTCGTCGGTGACGTGCCGCTGCGTGGCGTCAAGAGTCGTCGTCGGGCTCCTGCCGTAAAGAAGCTTTACTGGCGTGACCTGCGATTTTTCTTGCACCGACATGTTGTAAGCGAAGGTTACGTACGGCAGAACAACATCGCATGTGTTCTACTCGACGTTGACGTACGTTACTAGCATGTCGCTGAGGGTCTTGTTCATCCGATCCGTAATACTATTCATCTGCAGATGGTAGACCGTTGTCCTCGTGTGGCTTGTGTGGGTGTATTGGAGAATGGCTGGGGCGGGCTCTGCAGTAAAAACCCTTCCTCTGTTAGTAATGAGGACTTCTTGTGCACCATATGACAGCAGGATGTTCTCGACAAAGAATTTCGCTACTTCAGCCACACTACGTTTCGGCAGGGCTTTCAATTTGGCGTGGCGGTTAGGTAGTCGGTGGCGACGGTGGTCCACTTCTTTCCACAAGTGACGTCGGAACGGGTTCAATGCCAATTCAATGCCAATCGGCTGGAATAGCCAGCACAGAGGGGTGATCGGCTGGAGAAAACCCGCTGGCCTTGTCGGTGGTGTCTTGCATTGCCGGCTAACGTGGTATGTCTTGACATAGCGGGCGACGTCGGTGGTCAGGCGTGGCCATTAGTACTTCTCTTATATTCTTGTGGGCGTAGGGGAAAATTCAAGGTGTCTGGCTCTCTGATTGTCGTGCAGGGTGTGCAGGCCCGAGTGCTGGTGGCGCGAAGAGAAGGTAGCTTACGCCGACTAGAGAGTTCGTTTTTACGAGGACGTTGTTCCGCAAGGAAAACAGACAGCCACGCCGAAATGCCCTAGAAGCAACGTCGGCCTTGCCTGCTAGGTACTCCACAACGTTTCGTACCTCCGGGTGTGCACGTTGCTGTTCGGCGAAGTCATCTGCAGGTTTTCCTCCTAGGAAGTCGTCGTTGTCCAGTTCGTCTTGCGGTGGCGGGTCTATAGGGGCATGCGACGGGCAGTCGGCGCCAGAACTTACGAGATTGTTTCGCTATTTTAGTTTTGCTACTGTGTTATAAACCGTCACTACACCGCACCTGCAACAGATGTCGCGTGGCAGTGTCGTTCAAGAGCACAGTAGCAAAACCAAATGGCCAAAATAACTCTTCAGTGCCCAGAAACGTATGCCCAGAAAAATAGGCTACACTCAAAGCACAACGATAGCGGTGAACAAAGAACCCGCTGTGGTTGCTCAGTGGCTATGGTGTTGGGCTGCTGAGCACGAGGTCGCGGGATCGAATCCCGGCCACGGCGGCCGCATTTCGATGGGGGCGAAATGCGAAAACACCCGTGTACTTAGATTTAGGTGCACGTTAAAGAACCCCAGGTGGTCCAAATTTCCGGAGTCCCCCACTACGGCGTGCCTCATAATCAGAAAGTGGTTTTGGCACGTAAAACCCCATAAAAAAAAGCGGTGAACAAAGCCGGCGATCGTCCAAAATCTCATCTGCTGGTCAAGCGAATTCGCTTTTATTCGTGAGTCATCGACGTTTCCAGAATATTCGCTGGTGCCGGCGTGTCTTTTAGAAAGTACTACACAATTCCCGTTGCGCGTACAATCAGATTACACTAGCTTCGGTGTCAACAGACAACGCATGGAACAAATGATAACATCAAAGTATGTTCCATTCATGCAGATGCGTCTTGCGCTGAGCGATAACTTTAAGTTTATAGTGCATGGAGTGCAATACCCAAGAAAAGGATAAATATGTACACGTCAAAATGTTTTGCAAGACGATATTTTGTGGGAAATTTATACTGGCATATCAACGGGGGCAGTTTTTTCAAGAACCCTCTCACTGACTCTTATCGCACCTTCTCGGTACTCTAGAGTGTACAAAAAAAAAAAAAAAAGAAACGTGGCGCGCTTTCGAACTCACTATGAACTGACCCAACGCCAACTGTTCCTGACGTCGTTCTTGGGGTCCACCCTTGCGTCGTTCGTCATGCGTGCTTCCGTTAAATCAAGTCATGCTTGACAGCTAGAAATTCCTGTCTGTAAACGTGTTTCTGGATCTTGAGAATCATCTGATATGTAGAATACCTCGTTGTTTATATTTCATGTGGCAATTGTAGTCACGTATACGAACAAGCTGCAAGAGAGGGCAAAAAATAGAAATTTCGGACTAAAGTTAATATTGCTAGTCAAATTTTTCTTCCTCGTAATCTTATTGTTTTTCTATTTTCGCCTAGAATCAGCATTTAGTGCTACACGACGATGTGCCCATACCCTTCCAACTCTATTACGGAATCTTGCGCTCTTAATTTATTCTCATTCCGTCTACCTGACTAGTGCGATCATTCTATTCCCATTAAATGCCAGGAATTTGAAAATGTATATTCATTTGGAAATATTTCAAGCTCAACGGTTACCACTACGCAACTCATTTCCTGGTGCTCACGAAATTTAGACGTTAATTGTACGGCCATCCATCTCTTGCAATATCACGCGCTGTGCTGGCTACCTTTACTGAAAGTCCCGTCTGACGGCTTGGGATTTTGGCCCGGCATTATAAGAGTACGTCATCCAATTAATGTGCTCGTCTGGACGCAAACACACGTGCCGCCGCTCTCACCCACTTGCGGACCATATGTGCGCCCTGAACTTTGTCCTGTCAGCACTTGCTGTCGATGACATGCGCTCGCAGCTGGGTCGGTGCCTTTCTTTTTTTTACGCTGTAAATAGAAAAAAAAAACTAAAACATCTTAGTATAAGATGACATCGCTGATTGTGAGATCGTTCACACTCCAAGATTATGACTAGCAAACCGGGCAAATGGAAGCCCAAAAGATGAATAAAAAAGTGCAATAGAATATATCAGTAATTATTGTTTGACCGGAACTTATATTTTGATTAGGGGCAGTAACAACATCGCTAATCTACTGCAGGTCCTCTCCCTTGCATGTCAACTGAAGCGGCGAGGAGTCAAAAGTGTACGACTCATACTTTTATTTGCAATATACAATATAATCAAATCAGTCGAGGCCAAGTACCCTTTGTTCATTATTATGTGCTCATCCCGACGAGATGTGAAAATCCAATTTGATGTGCGTCATAAGAAACTGATCTTTGAGAGAACAATGTTTCTTTACGTGTCAAAAATGACTTATGCCTTCACAGAGCAATGTTAATTGGTAAATTTTGCCGTCTGGGAGACATGTCATTAAGCGTAGTTCTTTGAACTTTCGCACGACGACAGGCACATTGCACAGAATAACTTATGTCAAGTTTGAGTCAGGTGCATTTTCCTACTTCCTTGATTTATCTTCTAGTGGTGTTGGAGCTGCTACAACAATAATGCCCAAACGCTATTTGGCGGCTGTTTGTGTGTAGGTCATGACACGCGCCTAACGTCAGACTCTGCGTCAGGTTCAAGCAAATGGCCTCTGTGACCGTTTCATCGTGGTCCACATTAGCTTCTATATGTTCTATATGCGTACAAAATAGCACAGTGACTCAGACTCAAATGTTTGAACATATCGCGCTTGACCAAAACTGCGGAATGCTCATCCAGCGCGAAAATGTCCTTTGAAATTTGGTTGTGCTACAGAGATCGGTGTGCGCACGGCTATGACTATGGCGACAGTACTAATGGTCAATGGGGCCATGACGCGAACGGAGTGCACGGCGATACCGGCGACGACTGCGCGAAGCTGAGGAATGAAGCAACAGAAGCTAACGGTTTATAGGCGTAGAACGTAATTTCGCGTTATACAGAATGTGTGATGCATTGCATTGGCCTCATTTTAAAGAAGTATTTCAATACAGTAAGATCAAAATAAAGCAAGTGTGAAATAGATTACTCTCTTACTCCGCCATTCTACGCATTTCGTTTCTTTCACGAGTACACTGGAAACAAGAAGGAACCAGATTTTACTAATATTCTGTCGTAGTCCCAATAACCTAAAAAAAATTACAATGTTTGTTTTAAAAACGTTTATGGAAGAGGAATGTGTTTTCTCGAACGACTTTCTTTCAGTCCAGCGTGCTACGACGCATGAATCGGTAATTCCGTGGGAAATCCGTCAATCCCTCCAGCAGTCACTCTACTGCGGCTACTTTAGGGCACAAGTACAACACATTTGTACTGCCTGAAATGAGACATGTGAACACAAAAGTGGCGTCGGAGGCGACGCCTAATATATAGACATTGTGATTTATTACGTAGCAATGTTAAGAGCCCGAAACAACACGAGAAAGAGGGGAGTTCTATTGGGTGAAAGTTTTCTTAGCAAACAAATTAAGACTAAATGCCCAAGGGCAATGACCTTTAGTGTCAGCTGCAAAGCTTTATGTAACATTGTGGAAGACACATACTTACTTTTACACGTCATCGAAAGTCCCATGATTATCACTGGTTAACCGTACATCTTCAAAACATTTTGAAGTTTTAGGTGCACTACCACAATCTCATCACGAGGCATGCCGCTGCTCAGTACTGGGCTAAGAGAATTTTCATCCCTTGAGTTTCTTTGATGTGTACCCAACGCGCGGCGGTGGAGTGCTTTGTATAAGACCACTGTTTGCATGAACGAACCTGCGACTTCGTGCTGAGCAGCGCTGTGCCATAGCTACTGAGTTATTGCGGCTAATGCACCATGCATTCGATAAAATGGTATGCGATTTGCATCACGGATCAAATGTCATAGAAATGCCTGTCTATATATTCTAGATGTTTCCAGTACGGTGATCAAAGCAGAAAGCTGGGCTAGTTGCGCTACTTGGCTAGGTGCTACTTTGCGCTATTCTTTTGAATAATCCAGTACGGTGCCTTGGCGAGAACGGTAGTTTAATTATTGAGTAATTCTGCAACGCGGTCAAATAATTATTTATTGGATGAACATTTTATAGAGACATTCATACATTCCATACTGCAAAATAAAGTACTGCTCAGCTAGCTAGTTCAATTCTGCAGAAAGCAGTGACGTCGAAAGAAATCTCAAAAAAACTTCCTGTCTGCAGGAATGGCAGTATTTTGTAATACTATTCTCTGCTCACTTCACTTTATTGTTAATATTTGTATTGGATTACCTATATATGGTGTGTTTAGTGCTGCCATATGACTGCGCAAAGCCTGGAAGACATTCCTACGCTTCGTATTTCTAAGCTTTATACACGTGCATAATATATTGGAAGGTATTGTAAATTTATTCCATCATGATTATCAATGTTAGAGTGAAACGATGTCATTGACAAAGGTAACTGTTGTGCTTAGCCTGAAATCTTCCAATCTTGAACTACTATATGCAAATAAAGTCACATGCCTGCGCGGCACACAGAGCACAGTCATGGCGTAAGCTGGAGGAGCGCCTCCAAAGGCAGCGCGCACTAGAGGGATCACACCTTGCGAGGAGGTGCCATAACGTGCACCGAAGCGTAAACGCAGGCATCCAGACAACGCGGCGCACACTTTATATCCCTTGACTCGTGGTACGATACGATATTGCTGCTTCTGATGATGATGGTCATTTAGTTGCACCCCCTTTGAAACAAGGCGATCATAGATAGTCATCTAGCCTGCTCGAGTTGGCCACGTCCAGCTGCATGCAACATGGAACTTCTACATGTCGGCACACTTGGTGGAACACAAGTGCAATGCGAAATTTGCACCTACCGATGGTGCGTGGTGTGCAGAGCAAGTTGTAGCAAGTGGCACGATATGATGCTAATAATGATCATGATGATGGCGTCGATTTATTGGCATACTCTTGGAAATGGGGCGGTGACATCACTTAGACTGCCTGATTTTTTCAGGTATGCCAGATATTTGATCCCTGCAGCAGTTTTGTATACATCTTCTTAATCTTCGTTTTCTTCATTAAAGCTTCTCTGTCTACCTTGTGCGGCTATTTATGAACTGCGACGTGGCCTGTCACCTGGTGTAATAGTATGCCCCTGCAATGAAAAGTGTGCGCATATGGACGCTACGCGGCGCGTATCTCACATTGCGTGTCAAGTGGCACGATATGTTGGTAATGACGAGGATGATCATCATGGTTTATTGGCAACCCCTTTGTCACGGGTTGGTAACAAGCAGTTTGCAGGCCTGTCTGATTTATTCAGTTATGCGATACATGGTTTTCGTTCTAAGATTATCTCCTTAATCTTCTTTTCTTCCTGAACACCTCTTATATCTCTCGTACCGCTGCCTATGCAACTGCTGCGTTTCGTGCAACATGGTGCATTATTACGCGACTGCGATGCAAAGTACGCACGCATCGACGTTACGCGGCACGCATCTAACATCGCGCCACAGGTGGTACGATACGATGTTAATGATAATGACTTGTTGGCATCCCTTCTGAAACGGCGCGGTGACAGACACCTGGCGGCTTGATTTATTCAGGTAATAAGGTATACAGTGCATGGTTCTCGCTCTAACATTTTTGTATGCATCTTCTTAATATTATTTTTCTTCCTGAAATCTTGTGTATTGACATTTTACCGCTACCTACAAAGTGCCACATGGCGTGCCACCTCTACTAATAATATGCCACTGCAATGCGAAATGTGAACGAACCGACGCTACGCGGCGCGCATCTCGCATCACGTGAGAAGTGGCACGATGCGATGCAAATGATGATCATGATGATGGTGATTACAATTTATTGGCATCCGCTTTGAAAAGGGGCTGTGACAAGCAGCCCCTTTTCAAGCATATAACGGGAGCATATTTCAAGCTTTTCAAGCATATATAACACGCATATAACGGGAAGTTACCTATGGCGCTATAAGGTAAAACTACTCCAAACTTTTCTTTTCCAAATCTGCAATCAGCGCTCTTCGATTGGTCAAAAACTTTGTTGAACCACCCGCACTGCTTGTCACGCGACATCACGAAAATCCCGATAGCTCCCCATCTGATACGACCTGTACCAACTGATTATGCATGATTTCACCGAACAAAAGAAATATAGTTATTTCTGCTTCGACTCTCGGCCCCATCGAATCCCTCTCCACTTGACCGTGCTGCTCGCCTCTTGTCAGCCAATTCGATAAGACAAGCCACTAAGTGTAGGCAATGTTATTCGTTCTTCAAGCAAGCAAAATTGACCTCCTATGAACCCGGATTTATGCGTTCAGACAACCATGCGGGTGACCGCTCGATGCTTGCGTCGGCGGTTATGCAAATTCGACGTCAGGGGATTGGAATATAAGCTTACTGAAATAGTTTTACGTTATAGGGCCCCTAACCTGCTTAAATTATTTAGGTATGCCACAGATGTTTTTTTTTGTAGGATTTTTTATACATATTCTTAATCTCCTTTTTCTTATCAAGACTTGTCTATTTACTTTGTACCGCTACCTGTGCGAATGCTGCATGCCGTCCAACCCGGTGTAATATGATGCAACTGCTACACAAAATGTGAATGTATCGACGCTACGCCACGGACATCTCACATCGCGTGTCTCTTGACGCGCAAGGACGCGTGTGCATGGCACTTTCCTGCTATAAGCTAGTAAGCGCTCACGCGGTTCAGCGGTAGAGTAGCTGTCTTCCGCTCAACGGGCCCGAGTGTCGTCCTAGCGGGAGCTGCGAAATTTTTTCACATTCCTGGCGATGGCAGAGGTGGAAACCGGCGATGCCCGCAGCGGCGAACTCGTAAAATTCATAAATATCTCGCAGGCAAAAAATATAACGGGAAGTGGCGAGGAAATTGTACGCGATATTTCTTGAAGCTTGTTTTAAACACAGGCATGTTGTGGAAAAGGTGCGTACTTTGCTCAAGGTGATTTGCCATTAAACGTAGCACACAAACAGGAGGAAATTCTGAACGGGACACAACGGCAGTCAGTTTACTTTATTTAGATAACAATGACTCCTCAGTACTGACGTTGTCTCCTTGTGTTGGTTTATGGAATTGGTTGAATTTTGCTGCTCTGCTCTAGGAACTCGTCTGCTTTAGTGATATGTACGAAGCAACTACCATGCCTACATGTGGCTTCTTGGGCTGCAACAAAAACAGCGGAGAACATCACATTACCGTTTGTAACGCATTTTTTAACATCTCGCCACCAGATTCTTCGATACACTATTTTATTAAGACATGATGCAGCATTTCTCGAATCGTAGAATGGGTCAAAATTTGTAAAGTTCGTGAAAAATACTGCAGAGTTGGCAGATATGCTTATACAGAATTACCAGCCGTTTGGTAAGCATGCCTTATTTAGGCAGCCCATGAATTCGATGTTTAGATTTAGACAAATAAACATATTATTTGAGCAATGTCATCGTAATTAGATCCCTTCAAGAAAAATGCGCTGCGCTGCTCTTTCAAGTATTACTGTACCCACTACTACACCAATTTGGGACCCGTTTTCAATTTTTGTTATTACTTTCTGTGCCCTCGTGCACGGTGCGCATGTATAAAATTATGTCGACAAGCAATATGTTTCCAAACACGTTTAGCGATATTTTTCATTTCACTTTCTTTTAAATTGAAAAACATTCAATGATACATGCAGTAATGGATGGCTATTTTTCCCGAATACTCGTATTCGATTCGATTCGCAAGTATTGCTATTGGAACCCCACTATAAATTTCTACTGTGTTCTCAGTCGAGATGGTAATAAGAAGACCACACGGGAAAGAGGGAGGCCGCGTTGATGCACCGGGACGACACTTGGGACGACACTGCCTGTGATGGTCATCTTTTTGTTTATGGCTGCTGTAGGTCTGCAACATTAAAGTTCATCGTTATTCATGTAAATGCATTGTCTCCTCCCATGTACGTGAAATTCAATTTCTTCCACCTCATCTCAAATCCTGCGCATGCGCCGCGTGGGAAACTCGATAGGGCAGGGCAAAGCTCACGGTGCGGAATTGCTCTGCGAACTGGGTTGTGAACCGGTTCACTATGGCGAACCGGTTCGCTAACCATTATAAATATGTACTTATTCGAACAGGAAATGAACTGGAATGAAATCGGAGAGCGCTGAGCCCGAACTCAAACAAAACCTGCATTTGTTTTTGGTTAGACACCCTGTTTTGAAGCGTACCACATGGTCGCAATGAATCCGGAGCTCCAGCACTGGCGCGTCCTTCATACGAGGGGCGTCCATAAAATTCGTATTATCAGTGCCGTACATTTTTAAAATGCGTACAAGATAAACATCAAAATGGGTGTGTGTCTGTCTAGTTTTGGGGCAATATAAAACTATAAAACTGGTGCTTTATATGGTACCATGCAACGCCGCTACAAAAATGGCAGCAGGTATCGGGAAAGCTGAACCAGGTGCAGAGATCCGTTTTTTCTCTGTGAAGGGGCAGAATGCCAAGAAGAACCGAACCGGCCTGAAGGCGGTGTGCGGTGACAATGCCCCCACTTACGGCTCTGTTCATAAATGGCGCAGATGGTTTTAGAGCGGTCAAACAAGCCTGGACGACGAAGAAAAATGACCGCGCGTCGCTCGATGGTGAACCAAAGATTCCTGCGCAAGTGGAGGTTCTAGTGCATGCTGACCGGCGGATAACTGGTCAAGAATTAGTAGAACAGGTTAACGTGAGCGCAGATTCTCTGCAGAACCAACATACTTCACCACAACCTGAGCATGAGGAAAGCTGCCGCACACTGAGTTCCGAATTTGCTGACGCCAATGCAAAAATACTTACAGAAGCGAGCAGCCGCAAAAAATGTTGTTTCTTTGGGAAAGCGACCGCTCGACTTTTTTGACCGCCTGACAACCACGGAAGAGTGCTGGGTGCACTATTATGACCCAACAACTAAACTGCAAAGCATAGAATGGAAGCACGGAAACTCACAGGGGCCAAAAGAAAAGGCCAAGGTTGTGTCGACATTAGGCAAAATCATGCTTATCGTCTTTTGGACTGACGTGCCGTTTTTCTCACCAATTATGCCCGCAAAGGCCTAACTATTACAGAAAAGTACTATTGCGAGTTTGTCACTAATTGATGAGGTGCTTTCAAGGCCAAGCGCAGAGGAAAGCTTATGAATGGCGTCCGTCTGGTCCATGACAATGTACTGGTTCACTCAGCACAGGTGACGACGACACAGGCAGCGGTGTTAGGCTACGAAATTTCTCCCCACACGCCGTATTCACCTGACCTCGCAACAGGCGGCTCCTTCGTCTTCTCTCGCATGAAGAGCACACTGAGCGGGAAACATTTTCGGGACGACGAGGAAGTGATCGCACAAGTCGAGCTCTTTCTGAACTCTCAAACTGAGGAGTTCTGTTGCGATGGCCTGCGACGGCTCATCCATACACGTGCATGACCTTGTGTAGAGAAACAATCAAAGTGCACTCAAATTACATTTTTTTGTCAATGTTTCTTCATGTCAATCATACGAACTCTATGAACGCCCCTCGTAATCCATTGTGCCGTGTGAGCACGCTAACGCTCGCATTTTAGAGTGTGCTAAAGGAGCTGTACCCGTGCGCACTTGAGATAGGTTACTTCCTAGATAGTTGATTGACAACTCTGTCATTCCTTCACAGACATACGTAATTCTGTGGAAGACCTGTCGGTGCAGTCACGTAGGCTCCGCGGCAAGTTCTGCACTGGGTGCGAGATGAAAAAGAAGTCGTACGGGACGAGAAAATTATCTTAGTGTCCAGTATTTACATGTCGAGATTACGAAGAAGAAGCTTGCGAGAGCGTCGTGCTTCTGGATTAAATAGCAACTTAGTCTGATAGGTTCCGTTGGCTTTCCTGAGTTATTTCACACAATTCATCTCCAGAAGCAACGCCATACATCTTCCATAAGAATTTTGCCATGGTGGAGTCGGACACTGGATCAATGGAAGGTGCCGCATTCTTCCCCAGTAGCAGGCTCGCAGCGGTTCCTTTGATCCCTTTCCGTTGTATATTCAGACGCTGAACTATTGGAAGCAAGGCGGAAAGAATGTGAACTAGCCTCTGCGGCAAGGTCGACTGGCGTGGACCGTTGCTTCTAGGGACATCCCTATGCGATATTACACATGCACGAGCACTCTCAATCAGGCACCAACAATTGCTTTCGTTATGGTGCTTGCGCCATTCAAACAACACAACAACTTTATTTAAGCAGCACGTTCGCTGGAGAAGCGTTTTTATGGGGACGGGAGTGCCAAGCATAATAGTAGTAAAAGCTGATCAGCTCGGAGTGCTTTGTGGTTACAAGGAATAAGCATAAGAAATAGACGTACCACGTAATAATGGTGTTCTACTAACTCTACTTTCCTGTGGTTACTGCCCTTCCATGAGTTCTTTAATCTGTATTTTTGTGCAGCCTCAGAATAATATACCAAACTGCCATCTAACCCAAACTCCGGTATTGCTGTAGCGGACCAATTTTGCGATTGTTTTTTTTATGAAATGCAACCCGCACGGAAAGATATGATGGTCAGATTGTACCGCAAATATAGTAGACACTCAATCGCCATTATACATACAACTTTCCTGATCGTGGCTGACGTGTAGCGCCTCTGAGTGAAACTCCAAGACACGCAGTCACATATTAGCGATGAGCTCACTTCTTGCAGAATATGCCGACCAATGAGTGGTTTATATATGTTGCACAAGAACGTTCGAACCTGAAGACTCGCCATGAGCAGCAATACAAACGAGTGAAGAACAGTATCGCTTCTTCTTGGAGCTCCTACAAAACTTCAATACAAGAATGTTTGAGGCCTGGAACGCGGCATAAACAAATCCAGAGATATTGATACATTTGCAAGAGATTACGTAGAAATGAAATAGTTTAATGACATCACTCCATAAAGCATTATAGTTAGCCAGAAACAGGAAGACGTGCGATTTCGAAGTCAATGGATATACATGAAGGAAAAAAAGAAGCGATGATTGAATGTGAGTAATCTGGATTAATTAGAGCCACTTAAAATACGTGCCATTGTATCTCGGAGAAAAATGACAAGGCCTGCCTCCTTGCACACACATCGCATGGCAGTGCTTGTGGCGGTTGAACAAGGCGTCATGAACTCGGAAGGTTTGTATACTGCATTTACAAATTCTCTAAAGCGTTGGTATAAGTTTCGCACAATTCTTGCAATCACTGCCGGTGACCCATCCCGAAACAGCGGCTTGCTGTGGCGCACCCGCTTCAGGCACTGCTGTCGTAAACAACGGCAGCGTAGGTTCTGCAGCAGGGCTTGTTATAGGGCTATCGCCTGCGACATGCGGCTTTATGCCTTTGTGTCATTGTACTTTCTCACTACAATACGTCGTTAGAAGTAGCGGAAGCAGACTGAGTCAAGCAATGTAGGCTTTACCACGAGAACAGACTTGGCGAAACCCACGGAGCTCAAAGAAAAAGCTCTAGGAGCTATAGAGATGAGAAAATGCCCCAAGAGAATACATTACTCCATAAAACGATTAGATCTACTTATAGAAACTACGTTAGTGTCAGAAACTACTTACAATCGTTCGAAAATGTGCCCGCGTTTCCAGAACTTTCGGACGGAAAATGTCCTGCCTTGAAATTAACTTTTTATCTGATTCCGGTTCTAGGAATCGCTGGTGTTGTGTATCCTGGGTACAAACCTCTTTCACCGAGTAGTGCGTACAGAAAAATCTCGTTTCAAAATCACCGACATTGAAAAGTTATTCGCTGATATGACGGCAGAGGAACAGATGATGCGATTACCGATCTACCGAACTTGGCATACTTACGTTGCACCTTGTTTGAAAGCTAGACACATGTAGGCCAAATGGAAGGTGTATGAGCCCTATTATTTACTGCATGCGATTCGAATCGATCTTTATCATATATAAAACACTCATATATAAAAATAAACGCGTAGTTAGATATATACTGATGATTCTTGCTCGGAACAAGTACATAGGGTACAAAGGAATACGCAGAAGGAACAATATCTTCTTTACTGCTGTGTAAGCGTACTTGAACATGTTATAGGACTTAGTTTGCCTATTGGGGAATGCAAATTGTGTCACCTTATTTTCTCTCACTTTTGGCAGACGCGCATAAATTTAAGGAGCGCAAATTGAGGAGGAGAGTTTAGAGATATCAAAGAATGAGGAGCCAAATCTACGAGTTCTCACAATTATTAGAATAAACAGCACAAGGTATCGGGAGAGCTTTATTTCCTAATAAGCCTATAATAAGTAAGACGCCGCAATGCGGCATACGTTACTACTTCACCGTATCTGTGTTTTGACTGCCCGCCAAATGAAACGTCATGCATCTGACAGCCACTAAGGTGTCAGCTTGGGCATGTTAGTAATCTTGGAATGCTGAGCAGTGCCCTTTCCAGGAAGGAGCCATCTTTCTTGCGTAAACATCGGATATTTTAGTGGGCGGCGCACACGTGATGTGTCACAGATTTTGCCATGTAATTGATTGACTTCTTCGAAATAAAACATCGCTGTAAGTTGGCATTCGTGTGTTCTAGCCTCTGATCTGTTCTCATCTTGTGCGCACAAAGCTGCATTCATCTTTGCCAGGGTAATTCCATGACATCTATCGTTCATTGCGTGCTGCTATGTTGAGCAACAGTCTTAATTAGATGTATAATGACGATCAAATACAATTTATTCCGTAAATATGGGCGAAATCAACAATTGAGCAAGAGAAAGTTTGACGCACGAGTAACTGTTGGGAGCACAGCGCTAGAGCTGGCGCCTAAATTACAGTAACGCGGTCCTGTTGACGCAGGTACCGCCTTTTAAATTCTGCCCATGGTACTAAGTTCTTGTAGGCATTAATTTGACCCACCGCTTTTTTTTCAGTGGATATATGGAGTACTACTCATCGGCTCGGATTTGGTTTCCGAATCGACGGAGCAGAAAAGGAAACAAGGCATTTTGAAGCAGCGGCAAGACAAACGCGCTCGTGTACATAGATTTTGATCAAAGTTAAGGAACCACATTTTTGCAAAAGTATTCCTCTAACTTGTACGATGACGTCCCTCACAACCCACTGCCTAGTTTTGAGGTGACAGCTCTCTAATTTTCTTAACTTTGGATCAATTTTATATTTACTGAAGAACAGATGTGGTTCGCTTACATTCCCAATGGGCAACTGTTATCTGTTACTCGTGTGCAGCAGGTCACCGATTACCATTGTCAGGACACTGCAACGACGCATATCCACCTTCCTAACCTGAACTAAAGTTCTTTCGAGTCCTGCAAACCAACAATGACATTTTTTTTACGTTGGCTGTTCTTGCTATTCCGATGTGTGAACAATGATCGGAAGACCTATTGCAGCATTGGTGTTTTTTTCTATCTTCGCGCAAAAGTATATTCTCTACAAGTCCACGAAGTTGGGAATATTGGTTCGAGTCCACTACTCTGCAATGACGGCTCAGATTATGTGTCAAAGGAAGCGGTGCTCTCGCTCGAGCTCCTTTTTATGTGTTCTTACTGTCTGGCAATACAGCGTTCAATGGGATCTTACTTTCGCGCGGCTGATGACGATTGGTGTGCATAAGATGATGTGATGCTGCGCAGCCCGTTGTGCCAACAATCACTGTGCCATATTTTAAATTAAGTAATGACAAATTTTACAGCTACGTTTGTTAGCTGCTTTCTGTCTTGGCTCGTTCTTGTTGACGCATAACCACGGTTTATGAGAAGAATATTCTCGCACCTCGTGCACGCGAGTTTATTGCCTTTGCAGAATTGGTTAACTTCAATTTAATAGCCAGTATGCGTCCCATGTACTTCATATTCAATACATTAACTATTTTCCTGCACCGCGTGTATTTGGTGGTGACATTTTACCGTGGAAAAGAGAAATAACATGTTCCATTTCGGAGCAACATACTTCTGTAGTCCCCAAAACTGACACATTCCTAACGAGAAGAACTAAGAAGCGCTCTGCCCTCAACATATGCACCTCGAGAGACGTGAAAAGTAGTGAAAAGAGCAATTTTTTCTACTTTTGCATTATTTCTTCACGACCTCATATGAATCATGCACACAACATTCAATCTATTCTACGAGTACACGTACCTACTCGATCCAGGTTTTAGGCGTCGCAGTCAATGAATATTGTAATATCGTATTAGAGCTCGGTATACTTTAGAAAGAACATGATCTTTATGCATAAATAATAAAAGAATGAATATACAACTCTTTAGCATATCATCCTTCTACAAGTTTTTTCCAAGACGCAGATATTAGATTTGTATATGGTGCATGGTGCTTGTGATCTGTACATGGCAAAATTTGAAAAACTGCCGAGTATGCGAGGCGGTGCTGTGCACGCAGAACAAGGCTTTTCTTTCTTGTGTTGTATTTGCTTCTGGAAGCTGTTATTTGTTATATATGGTGTCCCGTGTATCATGCATCAAGATTTAAAAATATTCAAATGCTATGTGGCTGGGCAGAACGAATGTAATGTTGTTTGCCGTCGCATGGAGATTCTCAGATGATTTCTTGCATGCCGAGGAATTACATATTAAGTCTTCATTAATTATTCAACTTGTCAAATTTGCTCAACCCTGGACCTCGAGAAGGAAGAACAAAACACCGCAATGCACGGCATCCGGAGGAGCGCTTATAAATTAATTAATCAACTTTTCAAATAATGTAGTTAGATGAAAAGTGTCAAGGATACACACAAGATACACACAAGGATACACACACGAAAACGTCGGCGCCACATGTTTTACTCTACCTAAGCAATGTAATCCAATAACTGACCGACGATTCCTCTAAATGAGAATGCGACTTCTCGCGTCAGGTAGCCGTCAAAGAACCGGCACCGCTTCGGTGATTTTATCCCAACTGTGACAAGGAGGAGGAGGAGGAATAAACTTTTATTGTAGAACCAGCACTTTATGATGGCCGGGCCTAAGCCTCCCACGAAGGGACGTCGAGGGCTTGCCTCGCCGCCGCCTCGCGGGCGTGCTGGGTCGCCCAGGTTTCGTCGTCGAGGGCGGAGCTCCGCAGAGCCTCATGCAACTTCGACGAGAGAGGCGTGGTGTTAGTCTGTGTGTACTGTGCTGGGCACTCCCATAGCATATGCGGAAGCGTAGCCGGGTGAATTCCACAGCACCGGCAGTTGGGGGTGGTGTAGACGTCTGGAAATATAAGGTGGAGGCGGGCGGGTGAAGGGTACGTGTTTGTTTGTAGTAGACGCAGGGTGGTAGCCTGCGCCCGGCTGAAGTTTGGGTGAGGCGGGGGGAAGGTTCGGCGGCTGAGGTAAAAGGCCTTAACGAGATCGTTATAAGTTGTCAGATTGTCCCTGGTGTCCAACTCATCTCCAGTGACTCCGGCGCGGTTGACTAAGTCTCGCGCAATGGAGTGGGTGACCTCGTTGAGATTGGGGAGGTGTGGGTGGACAGGGCCCGCATGGGCCGGGATCCATGTTAGGGAGATTATGCTGTCTTTAGAGTGTGGTGCCTGGCAGATGATGCGAAGAGCTTGGGGAGAAATACGGCCTTTGCTGAAGTTAGTGACGGCTGAGCGAGAGTCACGCACTATGGTGTGACAGGTGGGATCTAAAGTGGCCAGGGCGATGGCCACTTCTTCAGCCGCCTCGGCAGTGGGGGTAGTGACGCTGCAGGCGTGGTGTAAGACTCCATCGCGTGTTGCGACGGCCACAAATCGTGTGCCATGGGAGTATTGGGCTGCATCAACAAATGTGACGCCAGGTACGTGGGCAAGGGCTTTTATGATAGCTCCGGCCCGAGCTTGGCGCCGGGCCCTGTTATATTCAGGCTGCATGTTTCTAGGGATAGGGTCTATGTAGATCCAGCTACGGATGTCGGTCGGGATCGGTTGTTTGGGGCCCTGTTGCTGATGGTAGGTGAAGCCAAGCGTGGACAGAATAAAGCGTCCCGTTTCAGTAAGGGTGAGCCGTTCAAGCTGAGAGCGTTGTTGGGCTTCAATGACTTCGGAAAGGTTGTTGTGAACTCCCAGTTGGTTGAAGAGTTCAGTGCTGGTGCAATGCGGGAGACCAAGTGCTTGCTTGTAGACCCCTCGTATTAGGGTGTCGCGCTTGTTTTGCTCAGCCCGGTACCAGTTGAGGTACGCAGCAACGTAGGTAATGTGGCTTATGACAAAGGATTGGACGAGTCGGAGTAGGCTTTCTTCTTTGAGTCCCCCTCGTCGGTTAGATATACGTTTAAGAAGTCGTAGGGTGTTTTGAGATTGGGCACAGATCTTGTTGAGAGCCAAAGTGTTGGAGCCGTTGGTAGAGATGGCGAGACCGAGAACCCGGATACTAGGGACGTGTGGGATAGGACTGCCATCTTGAAGGCGTAGGTTGATGGCGTCACAGGGTCGGTGATCAGATTGGTGTTTGGGAGGGCGACCCCGCTGAATGGGCTTCTATAGCAGAAGCTCCGATTTAGCCGGCGAACAGCGCAGTCCGGTCCCTTGGAGATAGGCTTCAACCGTGTCAATCGCCATTTGGAGGGCTGATTCCACTTGAGCATCACTGCCTCTGTACGACCAGATGGTGATGTCGTCGGCGTAGATGGTATGGTTGATATTGTCGACTTGTTGTAGTTGCTTGGCAAGGCCAATCATGACTAAGTTAAAGAGCATGGGAGAGATAACTGAACCTTGCGGGGTGCCTTTGCTGCCAAGGGGAAGCAGGTCTGATCGTAAATCCCCGGCCGAGAGGGTAGCCGTGCGATTTGAGAGAAAGTCACGAATGTAATTGTAGGCTCGCTCTCCCAGGTGGAGGTTGGAGACCTGGTCAAGGATAGCTGCATGGGAAATGTTATCAAAGGCTTGAGTGAGGTCGAGTCCGAGGATGGCTTTCATGTTACGGGAACGATCGTTTAGCACTTGATGTTTCAGTTGCAGCATACCGTCTTGAGTAGAAAGACGAGGGCGAAATCCAATGATGGTGTGGGGATAGAGAGAGTTGTCCTCGAGGTGACTGTTGATGCGTGCTAAGAAGGCGTGTTTCAACACTGTGACAACAAAAATGAATTTATTTTATGGGATGTAGAAAGATGAAAATGGGGAGTAAAATTGCAGCGAGATCAGTTGCTATGCCGGGGAGAGCACTTTCCTAGATCGCGTAAAGCACTCCATGCACCCCTACCAGCGACATTAACGCGTCAATAAGAGAGCCGCGAAGCAGCGGATATCACTTCTTAGTTGCTGTCGAAGTAACATTATTGCCCTCCGTAATGGTAAAATTGATGGCAGACATGATGATGCATGATTGAACAATCGCTATCTAACTTCCTGTGAAATTTATTGCAGGTTTCGGTCGTTTTCTTAAGTCAATTAAGCAAATTCGCTCTAGGATCAAGACTTGCGCGACATGGCGCTCTAGGCTCATTACGTGATGACTCCAACAAAGAGGTCGCCTAATAGGTTTCTCGGTATGCACTACACCAAGTGCTGTGAGAGTAAAATAAAGTTGCCCCAGCCTAATAAAGAGCGCGAGAGATGAATATTTTACCACTTCACTTATAAAAAATATGCTAAGTCATTTATGTGATGAGCAGCTCGTTTTTGTTCATGCACATCGCCTAAGCAGGCTGTTCGCAAGGTGTAGAGAAAACCAGCAGGAAAATGCGCCAGTGAGTGAGGCGCGCTTTCCCGCGAAGCCACCTCGATCGCCTGCGTTTGGTGACATGTACTCGCACCAAGGCTTACGAAAAGGGTTCTACTTAAATTGAGGACGACGCAACGAGCTATGGAAAGAAGAATGATAGGTGTAACGTTAAGGGATAAGAAAAGAGCAGATTGGGTGAGGAAACAAACGCGCGTTAATGACATCTTAGTTGAAATCAAGAAAAAGAAATGGGCATGGGCAGGACATGTAATGAGGAGGGAAGATAACCGATGGTCATTAAGGGTTACGGACTGGATTCCGAGGGAAGGGAAGCGTAGCAGGGGGCGACAGAAAGTTAGGTGGGCAGATGAGATTAGGAAGTTTGGAGGGTCAACATGGCCACAATTAGTACATGACCGGGGTAGTTGGAGAAGTATGGGAGAGGCCTTTGCCCTGCAGTGGGCGTAATCAGGCTGATGATGATGATGATGATGACTCGCACCAAAGCCGGAGCGGCGCGCTCCAGCGCTGTAGCAGACGACGCGAAGCGCCTCCCCTAGGTGCGTGTGCGCCTGCGACGCTGCGCTTCGATGCGCCGCCGCGCCAGACGCATTGGCGCCCCGCGGAGCGCGGCCACGGTGAGCCGTGTTCACCCTAAGAGTGAACGACCTGTACATGGTGAGCATGGAGAGGGCGCTATAAGGAAGTATTATCAGGTTTAGTCTCCCATACAAACAGGCGGGTACAGTGGTATTGCAGCAGCCCCCAGGTTTATTTTATGCGGAAGACACTGTGTCGCTAGCTAAGAAGCAAAGTGATTTACAACGTCTGGCTAATATCTGTGGAAAGGAAGGCAACAATTGAGGTTTGAAATTTAGTGTTAGAAAATCAGGTCTTATAGTATTCAATGAAAACAGTGAACAGACAGTGGAGTTACAGGGCTAGGAAATACCTCGGGTAACAGAGTATAAATACCTTGGTATATAGATAAACGAAAGGCAATATATATATGGAACACAGGAAAGAACATTAACAGTAAAGGAGAAGAGAAATTCAGTCATAATGAAGCACAGAGCGCTATGGGGATACAATAGGTACGAGGTCCTCCGAGGTAAGTGGAAAGGTGTAATGGTTCCAGGACTTACTTTAGGAAATGCGGTTGTTTGCTTTAAATCAGGGGTGCAATCAGGAGTCGACGAGAACCAAAGGTCGTTGGGTCGCCTCGCATTGGGCGCTCACGGGAAGACTACAAATGAAGCTGTGCAGGGCGATATGGGCTGGACTAGTCTTGAAGTGAGGGAAGCTAGCAGTAAAATTGAGTATGTAGAACGGCTGAGGAATATGGAAGAAAAATGTGGAAGCAATATGTGGAGGAAAATAACTAGGAAGCTTACCAGCAAGTATGCGCCCTGTAGAGTGGGCAACACATCAACAAAGAAGGTCAACCGGAAAGTCAGGGAGGCTGAAATAATCTCATGGGTGGCGGCAATAGAAACCTGCCATGAGTAACTACTTAAGAGAAAAAAAACGAAATCAGGAAAGAAACCATTTATGATAACTCAAATGGAAGCTCAATACTTTTCAAAGCGAGATCGGGATGCCTTCGAACACGCACCTATCAAGCGAGATGTAAGAAGGAAGAAGCATGCGCTTGCTGCGGTAAAGCTAGGGAAACTGTGGAGCATGTTTTATTAGAATGTGAGCACGTCTACCCAGTGGTCGATTTAGGCACCACTGGCCTCCTTGAAGCCCTTGGGTTCAGCGGGAGCAGTGGTAAAGTAAACAAGTCCCCAATAGGCATTAGTAAGAGGCGATTGGAGGATTGGTGGAAGAAACGTAGGGAAACTACTAAAGACCGAGACGTAGAAAAGCACAGTTCGCAATAGGGGATCAGAAAATATGGGTGTGGTAGTTAATAGTGTTTTTTTATTGTTTAACTTAGGTAGGACATTAGGCAGTATAATGTCAACAGCTTGGTGGCGCAACCCACAGCCCCGTTCCAAAGGGGACGCTCATAACATCCATCCATCCATCCATCCATCCATCCGTCACTCTAAAAGCAGGAAAGCACTGTATACCCCCCAAGCAGAAACGTAGGGAAACGACTAAAGACCGAGACGTAGAAAAGCACAGTTCGCAATAGGGGATCAGAAAATATGGGTGTGGTAGTTAATAGTGTTTTTTTATTGTTTAACTTAGGTAGGACATTAGGCAGTATAATGTCAACAGCTTGGTGGCGCAACCCACAGCCCCGTTCCAAAGGGGACGCTCATAACATCCATCCATCCATCCATCCATCCGTCACTCTAAAAGCAGGAAAGCACTGTATACCCCCCAAGCAGTTTTAGTGGTGGTATTAAACAACTTCACTGGACATCCACTTTCGCAGGGCCGGGATGGCGAGCCAATTTCTTTTCTTTACTTTAGAAGACTGGAGATGTGTGCAAGATGTACTAACGTATTGATGGGTTTGCAAATAATTCATTGCGGCCTTATCCCTGTTTGTGCGAGAGTGGTACATTTGTGCCTTTTGTACAATGCTGTTTACATACACGAAATCGTATTTATTATGACCATTGCTCCCTTGGTTACTGAAGCGCAGGTTCCTGTGCATTCCAGTTAATTTCCAGGTAAAAGAATTCAATTATGGAGTTTTACGTGCCAAAGCCACTATCTTATTATGAGGCATGCCGTAGTTGGCGACTCCGGAAATTTGGACCACCTGGAGTTCTTTAACGTTCACCTAAATCTAAGAAAATAGGTGTTTTCGCATTTAGCCTCCATCGAAATGCGGCCGCCACGGCCCGCAAACTTGCATGTCTCATCGTACTCTGCATTACAGTGGTGCTCACATGTTATGCAGATTTCCTTGTTTGAGTATTCTTTAGGATCATTCACTAGAGTGTTTTTTAGTTTGATGCTTCTTTCAATTCTCTCACCATTACTATGTTTGATGTACCGTACAGGCAATATTTTCGAGCTTAACATGTCAACGTTGTTTGGTTTTTATCAAAGGATTGACTTTTTATGGTATGTGTCGTTATTATTTTCGTGTTCTTTTCGAGCTTCTAGATTATAGGCAGATACCATGCTAGTAAATCTCGCATTTGCATTCTGCTTCTTGCAGTTGCTGTGATATCAATTTCAAATAACTCTAAGTCTATTCATTTGATAGCATGTGCTCTTTACTGTGCAAAATAAGAAACTTTAGCACACTTCGCGTTCTTGCTATTCGTCATTGTATGCCTACTTGCGAATATGATCAATTTCTAGTTTGTTAAGAATTGTTTCCGGTAGTTTTATTGTTTCTTGACGTGCTTTTACTTCGATTTACTTTGAATTTCTCATGTATTTTGCTCGAACCTTGCATAAGCATTATTTTTGCAATAAAGTGCTGCTTCGTGATATGATCATTTCAGCGCTCTTGGCACAAAAGTCCTGGCCGGGCAGATTGTCAAGACGCGCCCATTTCTTAGCAGGATGTCATTCCGATTTTGGTTATAAACATCGCTGCTGCATACCAAGGCGGCATTGCGAATTCATTTTGGTGGACATGTGCCTTTTCAGGTGACTTCGTCGAGGATGCGTCGGCCTCTATAGGCAACAGTGCTTGGCACTGCGCCAGGAGCTCAGTAGCACTAGGCACCGATGCTTCGACTCACTTGGAAACCACGAAAACGAGCTTCAGGTTATCGTAAACCTTTCAAGACTACTTCTAGACCAGCTTTTACATAATGTCTTAAAAGTGTTTAGAAATCATATACAAGGAGGCCTGGCAAAGGGATTATTTGTGTCTTTCCCAATCCTATTTCACGAAGAGCTTTTCGAATACGCTTTGAAGAGCTGTTCTAGATCATCTGAAAAACGTAATTAAGACGTAAGTTAGCAAGCATATACAACGTCTTACCAACGAAGTTGTCTTACTTGCGTCTTCTTTAAACCATTTCTTTCGTCTCGGATAAACGATATAAAACTTTATGCATGTCCTTTGTGTTACCTGGATAATGACTAGGAAATCACCAATATGTCTAACGATGAATTGTGACGACTACAACTGATTACAAATGACTAAAAATGCTTATTAATGACCAGTAATGACTAATAATGACTGAAATGACTTGTAATGACTACTGATGAGTAGAGTATGAACAACATGTCGAACGACGGCTTGTAATGACCACAATTGATTACAAATGACTACAAATGCTTAGTAGTGAGCAGTATTGACTTGTAATGAGTGAAATGACTTGTAATGACTATTATTGACTACGAAGTGACCAATAGGTCTAACGACAACTTGTAACGACCATAATTCATTAAAAATGACTAAAACGCTTAGTAATGACCAGTAATGACTAATAATGAATGTAATTACTTGCAATGACTACCAATTACTAGGTAATGTTAACATGTCTAACGACGGCTTGTAATGACCACAATGGATTACAAATGACTCATAATGCTTAGTAGTGAGCAGTAATGACTAAAGGAAAGAAGAGGAGAAGAGGCAACGAGAAAGAGGCGAATGATGAGAGGAGGAAGAGTAATCTTTCGGCCGCTCACTTCTTAAGAGAGATCTTAAGAGACCATGTAATTTTCCCTTGCGCCTGTCGACAGGCTGGCGCGGTGATTGCGTTCTTCGTCCTTCGTTCTTAAAACGAGTGATATCTTAGGCAGACGACCACATCCTTGCCACTGATCACAATCGAGTTGGTGTGCTTGCTTCGGTTGCAGCTTCGCCCGGTTCCACAGTCAAGGAGAATAAAGTACTGGGTGTCATCTCCACGTCCTTGTATTTAGGTTATGACTTGTATTGCACATTCGGATATGGCGCACTGTCTCTGAAAACGTTTCCATCAGGACGCGTAATATTACACTAAACATTGTAGAAATCTACAACGTTTAGTCTACAAAACTACATCTGAAACTATGACAATTCAAACACGCGCGAACGAGACCAAACCAAGCATCTGGGACACCGGAGCAGCGTTGTTTGCATCCATGACCTCTTCAGAGGCGGTGGATGATGCCCGCTCGGCGTGCACACTCTGGGGTTGGTCGGGCCTGTCTGCATGCGCAGTCGCCCAGGGGCCAGCATGCCTGGAGTTCTGCTGGTCCTTCTTGACTGGGCGTGGAATAGCACTGGCAGCTCCTGCCAGGGGGGCTGGTGGTGTAACCGCCGTCACACGCAGTGTGACTTCAGTGGTCACCGAAGGATGAGGCGCTGCCCCCCGGTGCGCCATATCGGTGTAGGAAGGACTGGACTGATTCTTGAGAGAGAAACGCTTACGTGCCTCCGGAAAATATACGTAGAGTTTGACTTTACGTTCTATGATTTGTTTTGCTTTTTTTTTTCCACGAAGGGCGCGATCGCGAGTAGGCGGGGTGATCTCCTTCACAGTTGGCACAGTGGCTTGATGAAGTACAGATGTCTGAAGCGTGTTATGAAGAACTACATTTAGCACAAGTAGCACCTCGTCTGCAGTTCTGTGTCCCATGCCCAAAGCGCTGACACTTGAAGCATCGGCGCGGATTTGAGATGTACGGTCTGACGCGAAGCTTACGGTAACCGGTTTCTATTGATTCGGGTAAACTACTGCTTCCGAAGTTAAAGATTATGTGTTTGGTCCGTATTTGCTTATCATCTCCCCTTATCATTATGATTTGTACCTTAACGACGTTCTGCTCTTGCCATCCTTCAAGTAATTCACTTTCACTGAGTTCAAGAAGGTTATTTTCCGAGATTACAGCGCACACTCTGTTCATCAACCTATGTGGGCCCACTGAAACTAGGATATCTCCAAATGCTACGAGTTTTGAGTTAGTCCTACTGCATTTTGTCGCGAACTTCAAGAAGAAGATCGCCGCTTCCCACCTTCGTTACCTTATAACTTGGGCCGATTGCTTTCGTGAGGGATTTTGCTACAAGAAATGGTAAGATCATTCGGACTGTTTTAGTTTTGTATTCGCTGTGTACGGCGTGATACCTCGGAAAAGAATGTTTCGGTTGCATGAAATAGCTGAATGTTTCATTGGTGCGCCCCCTCTTCAGGAAGCGATCCGGCAGGGGGAAGTATTTGCCATTTAACATTGAAACATTCGGCAACGATGGTGGCCACCGACCACCGAACCCAAGAAGGGGACGCTACAAGGTTGTTAAAATACCTGCAAACGACAGCCAAGCATCGCCACTATAACCTGATATAAAATACCCAAGGCTGCTTAATTGCACCAGCTTAACTCTCTGCCGCCGAAATTACGTTAGTGCGAAGAAGTGAAAAGAAGACAGGAAAGATGAAAAGGCGAGAGAGACAGACGAAGATTTGAGAGCAGAACAGGAAAGGGGGACTACCGATTTGCTCCAGGTGGGTCAGTCTTGAGGTACCGTCTAGGCGAAGCATAGTCCAAAGAGGTGTGTTGCCTCCACCAGGCGGCCTTAAAGGTCCCAACGCCCGGTATAGGCTCAACCCCCAGGATCCCCCTTTCCCCAGACACGCCTATGCCGCGCACGGTTAAACGCAGGAGGATCCAAACCTCATGTGTGCGGGTACGTGGTGTCGCAACACACCAAACGCCTGCTGACGCGGACGCCCCTGCGGGGTGCATCTCCTTAAACTTTTTCTTCCTGAAGCCTTCTTTAACTGCCTTGTACCACTACTTATGCTACTGATACATGACGTTCTACCTGCTGTAATAATTGAAAACTGCAGTGCAAAATGTGCCCGTCTCAACGCTACGCAGGGAGCATGTCGCATCGCATCTCTTCTCGCGCGCTACGACGCGTTTATAGGGTATTTGACCAATGCAAGCTAGTGAGCGTTGGCGTGGCTCAGTGGTAGAGTTGCTGACTGCCACGCAGCGGGCCCGGCTTCGAACACATGAGAAGTGGATATTTTTTCTCATTCCAGGGGATAGCTGCTACGGACACTATCACCAAGCGAAAGGGCTGTTGGAATGAGCCCATAACAGCTTCTGGTGTAAATGTTAGAGTGAAAATCATCTGTAGCGTCGCTGGGTAAGTCAGTCAGGTTAGGTGACTATTTGTCATCGCACTGTTTTAAAGCACATGCCAGTAAGTCATCATAATTGTCTCCATAGGACCCATCTAATGATCCAGAAGAAGTTATAATCAGTTTTTAACGTGACTAGGATTCTTTGTAAAGTTCACGCAGTTTGCAGTATGTATTTAACGTCTTTCACATACCCAGTTACCCAAGTGGTTACTTGGTCACTAAGTATGTGCTGCATTCTGTGTTGTCGACCAGACAGCATTGGACCACTAGTTATGGGGCTGAATGGACATCTTACAGCTGGGTGCTGTCTGGACTACTAGACGACTTAAGCCACTGGGTATGTACCGAGTCCACCAATGCCAATGCGTTTGTGATGCTGGTGTGGGTGATCAATTCTTGGGCGACGCCCCAGAATGAATGCGCCGAAGAAAGAGAGAGAGCGAAATGAATGTGCCAGATTGACACAACGGCTATGTAGCCTGAAGCATATTGTGACACGCTGACGAAGAAGATGTTTTAATCATCGTCGGAACAAGACGCTGTTCTGGTCTTCGCCCACTGTCTGCCATCTTGTCAGCTGCTATAATTATTGTAAATATTCTGTAAATACAAGTCTGACTGCTTTAACCCCGTAACATTTGCGGTGGAGGTTGCGGCATCATTATCAAGACGGATTTACGCAGCGGGCGCTCCTTGGCTGCATCTACAATGCCATCTCAAGGCAAGGATGCTTCGGGCCCGTCGGCACCCACGCCCACCGTCATTCTAGCACAACCCCGCGACCCAGGAACCTTTTCTGGCACTGACGACACTGATGTTGAAGACTGGCTTCAACTATATGAGCGGGTGAGAGCCAGCAACCACTGGGACCAGACCATCATGCTCGCGAATCTGATATTTTACCTCGTGGGCACGGCACGCGTCTGGTTTCAGACCCACGAGGACGAACTTCCAGCTGGAACATATGTAAACAGAAGCACAAATATTTGTTTGGCAAGCCTGTCGGACGTCAGCGCGCCGCCCAAAAAGACCTCGCTTCGCGTGTCCAGACGTGCACTGAATCCTATCTCACGTACATCCAGGACGTGCTCGCTCTGTGCCGCAAAGTGGACCCGAAGATGTCCGAACCTGATAAGGTTGCACATGTCATTAAGGTCATAGCAGATGATGCCTTCCATCTCCTTGTCTTCAAGAATTCTCCCACTGCGCAAGCCATCATTACGGAATGCCGGCGGTTTGAAGAAGCCAAGAGTCGCCGCATTGCCCAGCCATTTCCTAGCCTTCCGAACACGGCTGCTACGTCCACCTGCGAAGACCTCCGTAGTCCGCCCACACCCAATCGCTCTGATGACATCCTCCATGTCATCCGACGTGAAATAGAAGCCGAATCTCCTGTCACGACCCCAACCTATGGCTCCGACAATTGCCAGGCGACCGTCTCATTGATACAGTCCGTTGTGCGCCAAGAATTGGCCAACGTTGGCTTGACCAACGTCTGCTCAGTGAATCGGTCTGACTACACTCCGTCGAGCACTGTCATACGCCCCCGCAGCCTGAATGCCCCAACGCGGTATCGCAACCCGGCCGAATGGCGTACTCCAGACGCCAGGCCTATATGCTTCACTGGTGGCCGTATCGGCCATATTTCACGTCACTGCCACTCTTCGTGGAATTCGAGCCCCTGGTCCTACCATCCATCCCACGACCCTGACGTTGCTCCTCGGTTCGCCCCTGTTGGAATCTCAGTGCTGACGCCCGTTATTGCAAATGGGTCGCAAGCCCCGAGGGTAGCGTTGGCCTGGCGGCCTGGGGCACAACTGGAAGCATCCGAAGGTCCCGGCAAAGCATGAGTCGACTGGTAACAGAACAACTTGTTTATTCTAGCATCGCAAAAAAGCGGCCGGTCAGGTCGACCGAAATGAGAGACGGGAGAGCACGTTACTCAACAGAAGAAATCGGAGCCTCTCTCTCGGCGTCCGGGGGCCGCTGCTCTTATACTCTCGGAGTTGAGGGCAAGAAGGAACGTCTCGGGAAGAGACCACGTGACTCTGGGCACGGACAGGCTGAGAGACATGTTGAGACGAGTGTAGTGACGCATCGCCGAGCCGGCGCCGATCAGACCTCCTCGCTTCACACTTGGGGAGCTCCTCTCCCCGGCTGCCGCGCTTTGACAAGCGTGGGCACGGGCACACACACACACACGCGCACACACGAAGACACGTGGCACTGAAACACGCCTCTGGACGCGCTTGGCGGGGAGGCGTATCGGCGGCGCTGAACGGGCCAAAATGTCCGCCGCTTTGAACGAAGCCCCGGCGTCCGTTGCATCCGCGCCGGCTATACCGCGCGTTGTAGGCGAAACGTAACAGACCGCCCCGCCGGGGGAAGGAGATCCCGATGGTCAGGGGACTGCATCCGCTGTCCGGAGGGATGTCGCTCGATGATGCTCATAACCGAAGTCGGGCGTCCTTTGGCGTTTCTTGAGCGCAGCGCACAGAGAAGGCCTCGTACTCTCGTTCAGGTTCACACAGGACACTGCAAAGTGACTTCGGGAGAGTTGACATTTTTGTTCTCTTTCCCGGCAAGCGTTAGAACTACGCCGAAACTCAACCGCTCAGTCAGCAAGCACGGCACAACCCTCACTAAGCCCTGCCAGGCTCTTTCCCCTTTTATACTACTGCCTAGTTCCTTACAGTAGTTTAGCAGCACTCAGAACGCGTCCACAAATCGGAAAATTGCACTAGAAAGCACATCATCACTTTGAAACACTACACAAAAGCAATATGTTAAAAATCCTGCCTCAGGAAGAAAAACATCAGTAACAAACAATTTTGAGGCTGATTCCCACGTTAGGGGCTTCGACTTAAGCCATCGGCGTTACCGTTGAGACTCCCCTTTTTGTAACGCACCTCAAAGGAATATTGTTGCAAAGCGAGGCTCCAGCGCAGGAGGCGGCCATTTTTGGGAGAGATGGTCTGCAGCCATTGGAGAGGGCAGTGATCCGTCTCAATGATAAACCTCGAGCCGGCTAGGTAGCATGACAATTTCTGAACGGCCCACACGAGACACCCGCACTCTTTCTCGGTGGCGCTGTACGCCTGCTCACGACTGGTCAGCTTACGACTAGCATACAGGACGGGGTGTTCTACTTCTCCATTTTCCCGTTGGCACAGTACAACGCCCATGCCTCGCTCACTAGCATCGCACTGAACAACGAACCCTTTTGTGTAGTCGGGCGATCGTAGCACAGGCTGGCTTGTTAGGGCGCTCTTTAGGGCGCTAAAAGCTCTTTCCTTTGTCTCGTCCCAGACGACTGTTTGCGGCTCTGTCTTTCTTAGAGCATCCGTCAGGGGAGCCGCGATATCAGAGTACCTGGGGATGTACCTCTGATAGTAGCCGGCGACACCTAAGAACGACCGAATATCGGTCTTCGTGCGCGGTTGCGGGAAGTCTCGCACAGCGGCCACCTTTATTTCAGAGGGGCGGCGACGACCCCGACCAATCACGTGACCGAGGTAGACAACCTCGGCCTGTGCTAACTGGCACTTGGGAGCCTTGACTGTCAAGCCCGCATCGCGCAGGCGGGTTAGCACTGCCCGCAAGTGGGCCATATGCTCAGGCCAGGATGCGGAGAATATCGCTACGTCGTCTAGATACGGTAAAGCAAATTCTTGCTGTCCCCGCAACACTTTATCCATGAGGCTTGAAAAGCAGTATGGCGCGTTCTTCAAACCAAAACTCAAAACTTTAGGACGGAATGTCCCCATTGGTGAAATGAACGCCGCATACCTACTAGCCTCTTCTGTAAGTGGAACCTGCCAATAACCCCTGACAAGATCTAGGGTGGAAATAAACTGAGCGCTACTCACTCTCTCAAGGCGCTCCTCGATGTTAGGGATCGGATAAATTTGATCCTTAGTGATGGAATTAAGCCTGCGGTAGTCGACGCAAGGACGAGGTTCCTTGCCCGGTACCTCAACTAAAATCAAAGGGGAGGTATAATCACTCTCACCCGCCTCAATAACACCGAGCTGTAGCATTTTCTTTACCTCAGCCTCCATAATATCGCTCTGGCGGGGTGACACCCGGTACGCCTTGGATCGTACTGGCTCTGGCGAGGTAAGTTCTATGTCATGCGTAAGGACAGAAGTCCTACCAGGCCTCTCAGAGAACAGGCCTTGAAACTCTTGTAAGAGCTGGTGTAGTTCGGTTTTCTGCTCAGGCGACAGCGATGCTTTACTGATTAAGTCACTAATGACTTGATCGGTGTCTTTCCTGTTCGTTACTGAGCCTAGTCCCGGAAGCTCGACCGGAAGCTCTTCGGGAACGTTTACCATCATACACACTACTGCTTCCCGTTGCTTATAGGGTTTGAGCAGATTACAGTGGTAAACTTGCTGTGCTTTCCGTTTTCCTGGCAGACTGACCACGTAGTTCACGTCCGACAGTTTTTGAACAATCCGTGCTGGGCCCTCCCACTGCACGTCGAGTTTGTTTTTTAGCGATGTGCTCAATATCATGACCTCATCGCCCATCTCAAAACGACGGGCCCTGGCTGTCCGATCATAATAAACCTTGGCCCTCTGCTGGGCCTTTGCCATTGCTTCACCTGACAACACCTGTGCCCTTCTTAAGCGTTCGAGGAGCTTAAGCACGTACTCCACCACGACTGGGTCGTCGCCCCTGCCTTCCCACGATTCTCGAAGCATGCGAAGCGGAGACCGCAGCGAGCGACCGTACACCAGCTCAGCTGGCGAAAACCCCGTAGCCGCATGCGGCGCGGTCCTTAATGCAAACATCACCCCAGGTAGGCACAGCTCCCAGTCAGTTTGTTGTTCAAAACACAACGCTCTCAACACGCGCTTCATGACGGAGTGGAGCTTCTCAACGGAATTCGACTGTGGGTGGTACACTGAGCTGTGTAACAGCTTTACCCCGCACCTTTCGAGAAAGGCTGTCGTCAAAGCGCTCATAAACACCGTGCCCTGATCTGACTGGATTTCCGCAGGAAAACCAACTCGCGCAAATATGGACAATAGTGCATTGACTATCTCAACTGAGCTGAGTTCTTTAAGCGGCACTGCTTCAGGGAACTTTGTCGCTGGGCAGATCACAGTCAAAATGTGTCTGTACCCCGTGGCTGTTACCGGCAAAGGACCCACTGTATCAATAACGAGCCGTCTAAAAGGCTCCGTAATGATAGGTACCAACTTCAACGGCGCCCTCGATTTGTCCCCTGGTTTGCCCACCCGCTGACAGGTGTCACAT